>NC_036462.1:13501810-13804840 GCF_002775205.1 Xiphophorus maculatus | reverse complement strand
GTTTTTTTTTTACTGAATTTGAATCTGAATAAAGAGTGACACTCATGTCATGTCCATTAATTACACAAATAAGTGGTACTTTCCAAGAGTTTTTACAGCAAATAAGAATTCACTTATAGAAATGGACTTTTAGTACAAAAAATGTCAGCCTAGTGAAAGGTTTAAAGGGATGTCCCTGAACTGAACTGTACAGTATGTAGACTCCTCTTTCACACAAAATAATTTCCTTCACTGTCCATGAACCTTATTTAATCTTCCTTTTTAAAGCTCTTATTTTTTGTCTCCACTGTCCTTTTGAAACAATTTAAGTTTTGCTTCTGTAATGAAGCACCCACATAAAGCATTTTATTAGCGGAATATCGACAAAGTAACATTTGTAATGGAAACACAGCTGGTGTTACTCTAAGTTTGTGTTTGACTAGCTGGCCAATTTCTAACATGTTCTTCCTGGAAATGGGACTGAGATGGAGTCAGTGAATAACTCTCAGGAAAGCTTTCTCACTGGATCCAGGAAAAGAGTTGATTGCACACTTTACCAGGTTCAGATGGTTTATGTACTCCATTTGTCAGCATCAGAATTTTATTCATTTATTTTTATCAACAGTTTACCTCTCAGATCATTAAACACATCCAAATGCTGTATTGATGGCTCATCTAAACATGGCTGACTTGTTGAAGAATGTGAGTGTATTAACTACATATATGCTGCTAAGCGGGAACAGTGTTTCTGCAAAAGTGCAATGAGTTGGACCTTAAGTTTTTCTCTGGATTGTGGCAGTTGTCTATTGCTGGCAAAGCTAACTGGAGACAAAAGTAATTCAAGAACTGACGACTTTCACATTCCCAACTTTTCCCCTTTGGTCAAAGTTAGGTTTCATTCTTAATCAAGGCATAAAACCCTTTCGTTGGCCTCTCAGAAAGTGATTAGATCTTGGTAATCATGTTTTTAGTTATAATTATTGCTTCAGGTGCATGTTTTATAGTTGAGTTTTTATCCATAGTGTGGATTACAATTAATATTGTTTTTATTAGTTTCTGTTAGTGTTTCTTTTATGTGTTTTTTGTTTTGTTGGTATTGAACAGATGTTTACCTGGCAATAAAAAACAAATCTTGATCTTACCGTTTTATCAAATTTGTTTCTAATGTAAAATTCAAAATGTTGAGAAACAAACAGAAATCTCCTTGTTCTCAGTAAAATGTATGCAGCTCCCAGGAAAAGAAAAGTATTCAATTTTCAGATTAAATATGATGTCATGACTGAATTTATAGGACTCCTAATATAATCTAATACAGATATAAATTCATCACACCTCTCTAATTTATGATGCACATCTGATGTACTAATTTCTAATCTTGCCCATTCTGAGCACTTAAACTACTGTATGTGTGATCTGCAAAGTAACACAAGCAGGGGAGGCGAGGAGAACAGATAAAATTTCAGACGACACTTTTTTGTTCCTTCAGATGCTGCTACGCTGCCTCATCGTGATTAGAGTTTCACAAATTATAAACTTGCAACCGTAAAACATCTGAGATGTTTTTAACTTAAATCAGTAAACAGCAAAAACAAAGTCAAAGTGAGGCACGACAAAATCAGAACAGCACATGTGACACGGGGCGAGGACACACCATGCTAGTCATGCTGCTCTGGGAAATTTATTAAATGAGTTTTCTTTTTATTACCGTTATTAGTAATACGATGATTATGTTTTCACTGGTGCTCCTGTAAGTAGAGTGATAAATGGGTCAGTCAAGCAGCAGGAGTCACAGTCCATCATCATAGTCATCACCACTATAAAATCCGTTTCACCGTATTCTAAGAATTCTCAGCATCATTTTTACTTTTTGTCAGGCTAAAAAATAATTTACATCACATTATTTTTTACTGATTTTTGAAACCACAAACATTCCAGCAACACACTCTACAACTGAGGGGATTAACAATCAGAAAAGCATGACTTTTTGCATAGTATTAAATGAACAAAGACATTGAGTTCTTTATTTACAATTATTGTATAGATAAAAAAAATATCATAAAAACAAGATGAACACTTAATTCACTTACCCATGAATGGCTAAGTATGCCAAAAAGCTATCTGTTGGCATTTCTCTTTTTCTTTGTTCCACAAACTGCATGCTGCTAAATACAGTACATCGAGGCAGGTGAGTATATTGCAAAAAAAGTATCATTGATATCATCATCATGATGGGTGTCATCATAAACATAATGGCAGGTCGTTACAACACATTATGATTTGGATGTGTCTCTGACAGGAGCGGTGATTGATTACAAACAGCCAAAGTGCCGCGTCATCAGTATGACTCATTGAGTTGCATGACGTAATCAGGAGGAGTTCATGTTTTCAACATTTCTGTCCTCAGTGGACCCATAACTCTATTTACAAGAATCAGTTTAACTTCAGTTTCTTAAAGCTGAAAGTCCTCCTCGATGTAAAAATGGTTCGAGAATGTTGGCTTAAGTCTTTTTTTATATACGGAAAATGCCATATCTATGTGTTTTTTTATTTGTTTCATTTATCGTTTTTAATTTTACAGACAAACAAAAAAGGCAAACACCAGAAAAAATAGCAAAATAAATTAAGAACTTCTAAGGTAAATATCAGAACCCAGACTGTTTTCTTTCAAATTAAATAAGACAGACTTTATTCAGATGTTTTTCGACATGCCTGAGCTGACCAGTAAAGCTTGTGCACCCTCTTCAGATAAACGGATTGGCTGAACAATGACAGAGGAGGAGGAGGAGGATGCAAAAACAAACAAAAAAGGATAAAGCTGCTCAGAGAAATGATTGTTTACATCGTCTACAGAATAGTTTTTAATTTATGTTAAAAACGAAAAAAAAAAATTCTTCAAGTTGCATAATGAGCCTACTTTATGACATCATGCTTGCCACTGACTTCGGTTAGGTAGAGTAATAATACTAGAGGCTAGTTAAGTGGCCTTGTCCTTCTGAGTGCAAAAAATGGATACATGTGCCTTCTGTATGCGACTTCTGATAATGTCTGATTGGTCAAAGTACAATAAATAGTTTACAACTAGTGAGTACAGTTGAGATGCTAAGAGTACTGTATATTCTGTGACGGCAGGAAGACAAGCTTGGTTAAAACACACAAAAGCACATCTAGAGTTACACCACAGAAGTTTTCATTCATAACCAGATAGTGCAGGAAATCGTTTATGTATATATATAGAAAAAGAGTCAAAGCAACATTCCATTTTTGTTGTTATTAGTTTTGTTTGTTTTTTTTAAATCAGTTTTTCCTTTTTCTTTAGATGTTAAAAATGCCAACAGCATTTAGGGGCTGCTTGTGTCTAGATGAAAAGAAGCTTTAAAAAAAAAAAAAAAATCAAAAATAAATTAGAAAATATCAGCACAATATATTGCAAGTTTGAAACAAATTTCTAAAAATGACTGGATTGCAGCCTTTTGATGGTCACATACATCTTTAAAACATCAAGTCCTTTGAACAAGCAGGTTTACCTAGACGACAGTTAAATAAAAAGGTCCTGATATCAACCTTTTATACAAGCACTGACTCCAGGTCAGCATTAAAGCAAAGCAAAAATAAACCATAATTAATAAAAAAAAAATCTAATCAAATCAAATATCCTCCTCTCTCATAAAAAGGAGGCCTTCGTTAGGAAAAACCAAAGGCAAGCCGCTCTTATTAGATCCCAACAATCATAAAGAGTAATACTAAGATTCCACATGTACTGTACTATGCATCCCATTATATTTTGGTTTCTTCTCGTTTATCCTCTAAAAATATCTACATTATTTGACAATATAGCAGGCAAGTTTCAGCACATGGTTTTTCCCGTAATAACACAGCAACAAAATTCTGAGCTCACCTCCTCTAAGAAACCAGGAAATTCATCTCTACGAGGTTGTAAACAATTACATTCTGTTTAAGACATAAATAAGTCAAAGTAATTTAAGCCATTGAAGCGGAAACAAGGCAACATGCCAACAAACAAAGATAAACTCTCTCTAAATAGATTTTATGAATTTATATGTATAGAATATATCCCATAAATGCTATCGTCATCATTATTATTATTAATATTTTGCATTTCTCTTTTTCCATCAGGTGCAAAACTACTGTGCAAGTTCAGCCCTACCACCTCGATACACATTTCTGCTTATGGAGTATGTCATTTTTTTAAAAATTATTTAAGAGTCCGGTACATGTTCATGCCACACAGAGGAGGGAGGGAGGACTCAGAGAAGCTTTCTTTACATGTGTAGTCCGCTGCGATGCTCAGCCCATCAGAACCAAACAACTCCAATAAAATTAAAACCCTTTTTAAATAAAACTTGGGTAATGTACATTCATGCAGGATCAATAAGAATAATAACAAGAATAATCAGACTCAGAATAATAACAATGGTTTTTAATTTAATTTAAACTATTACTGTATCTCTGTTAACAATGTTATTATTGAAGAGAAGGAGTTTAAGGAGAGTATAAAGTCTGTTTGCACTCTGCACTCCTCGGCAGTCTCCCTCCTCCTCGTCCTCCTCCAGGTGTCGCTGCGGACACAGTTCATACGCAACGTGCAGACAGCTGCACGTTTATACAGTACATGCTAACCGGTACAAGCATAGTGTCATACACACCATCAAGGCTGCCACCATACACATGCAACCACAAAAGCAGGATGGCTGTGTAGGTCGTGTAGCTTTGCGGAGCTTTTTGGATTGTGTTTTTCTTTTTATTCTTGTCATTTCACAAGGATTCGCTCGATGATGAACGGAAGCGAGAGCATTATTGGCTTTAGCTTACAAGAGGGAGATGGACGAGATCTGTGTCAGTGGTGAAACATGGTGCGCTGGGTGGAGGGGAAGGCGAGAACTGAGTGGCCATGTGTCAAGTAGTGGTAGAAGTAACAAATTACGGTATGGGAGAGCTGGACGAGGCGCTCCCGGACCATGAGGGAACAACGTGAGTGGTCACTGCGGCGTTCAGGACGGGGGTTAGAGGCTGGTCTCCAGGCTGTGGAGAGGGCTGGCGGGGCTGGAGGAGGCGGCAGATTTACTGATGTCGATGGTAAGGTTGATGCCACTATCAATGGCGTTGTTGTTCTTGTTAGGAGACGAAGGCTGGCTGGAGTACTTCGTCCTCCTCCGGGCCGAATCATCATCTGTGTCGTCGATGAGGGGGATGCTAGGCGTGGAGTCGTCTATCCTAAACTCAGGGTGTGTCATGAAGTTGTGTATGGATGTTCTGGAGTCGGGTTTTTCCAGGCCTTCATAGAGGGAGCTACGGAATGCATTCACAACTCGAATCTGTTGTGTGAGAAGATCAAAAAAAGGAAGGGGGAAAAAACCATGAGCGGTGATGCTACAGATCAAATAAAAAGAGCTGCAGGGAACCTCGTAATGGGAGAGTAGGTGAAAAAAACAGACAAAGAAGAAGAAAAAAAATATTTATTTTTAAGAATATAAGGTGGAAGAGAAAAAGTGAAAGAGAAACAAGAGAGAAGGTAACTGGAGTCTGTTTTCTGCTTGCACAAGATGACTACAGGTCACAAGTCACTTAATTTTGGCGTGCACTAAGAAAAACTGTGAGGAACATAATCATAAAGAACACAAGGAAATCAGACATTTCCAGAAAAACAAAAGCAACACAAACGCTCGTTGTAAGTATACGCTTTAGTCCAATGTGCTGTATACCTAGAAACAAGCCACATTAATAAATGGAATGCTTACAGAAAAAATTGAAGGACAATACCACATGCAGTTTTGAAGAAATCTGGTGGACGAGGTCAGTAAGAAAGAAGTTGGTTATATCAGAGAAATCCAATGAGGCGGTTTAAAAACTTCTTGAAGGGTAGGGGGTAGGGGGCACCAGACCGCTGTCTGGCTGAATATCCACACAGACTCTGAATGAGACACACAAAACACTCAAATATAGCACAGTGTAGCAGAGGCATTGTCCCAAATGGAGTCAAATCTGCATGAGGTTGGCTCAACCTAAGCATTGCAGTGAAAATAAAACTCACACCAACAAAACACATCCCAGAAATAAAATAGTGGCATTTAGACAACAAGCAAACACCGTAGGTTAAAATATTATGGACACACACAAGATGTAAACACAAAGTACATGCAACAGTGACAAACTGGACACTGGCACAAGAAAAGCCGACATCAAACGAAAGGAGGTGAATAATGAAAATAAGTTTCATTGTCAGGTGTCTGACGGTTGAAGCATGTTTCTCACTCCATGCATATCTGAGTAAACACTCAAGTATAAGCCCAGCTGTGTGTGAGTGTTTAATGAATCACATGTTCTTGTTTTCGGGAAACAACTTACAACATGGCGACCTTGAAACCATATAGAAACTGAGGTTTGAAGAATCAGAAAAGGTAACATGTCCACTTAATTAGATCAGGCTTTTTTGCATTGGTATAAAACAAACGGAATAACTGATTGTAAATTATTATTGATAAGTAAGCAATTTCTAAAATTTAAACAAGTTTCTTATGTTGAAATTTAAAATCCCCTTCAGATCAGGTGCTTTTAACCAATTCATCTTTTTGTCAATCTTAGGCTGATATGACATATAGTTGCAGGTACAGTCCCAGCAGGATTTAGAATAAAACAGAAACATGGAGGTGTTTGCTGGCAGGGCAGAAGGCCTTTCTGCTGGATTGCTAGACTCAAACTTTAAAATCATCCAACGGTGCCAAGTTGCCAGTAGGCAGAGTTGAACCTATTTGCTGCGCTTTTGCGATGAGCTCTGGAGGTGTCAAGATTTTTTTTTTTGGCATTTTCACAGTTATTTTAAGGTTTTTTAAATGTTCCTCTGAACATCATGGAGTTTACTAACGCAATTGTTTTCTTACATATTATCTGGTTACTACCTACACTGCATGTTTTATTTTAAATTTTGACTATGAGTGTCACTCAAAATTTGAGCCACAGGGCCAGGAGGATGTTGTGAATTACTAATTAAAAGTTCTTGTTCCATCTAAAAAGTGAATTATAAAAATCCTTAGCTGTACCAGTAGGTGTGACCAAAGTCATTTTGTTATCAGAGATTTTCGAAGTGAGACTTTTTCAAAGTGACAAATGAAAATGATTCTATACAACCAGGGATAACAATAAATGTAGGATCCTTCATGTGGATTTAAGCTGTGATCCAAAGGAAAAACTAACTTCACTGAGGAATTTAAAAATATTTTAACATGAAATGCAAAAGACATGATATGTAGAAGATGTGTTGCAACCTTTACATAAAAAATTGAAAAGAGAGTTCAGGTTTGTGCCATTTCTCCTTTAGCATATTAGACCTGCAAATGACCGCACAGTGATAGTAACTTCTTTCCTTGAAGTTTGAGAGTCATATGGGTTCTGGAAATTATAGCTATTACATGTAATATACAATAACACTGCTGTAATTATGGCTTAGTGGGTGCAAGAAGATGCAAAAGCTAAAATAAAAAATAATAAGAGGGATTTTTTTTTTATAAGTTTGTGACAGGGCAAGCTCTGACAAAAATGGAGGGTTGGAGGTTTATCTATTTTGATGCTTCTGCTGGGAACCTGTCTAATATGGCAACATGATAATCAACCACAGCAGCATTATTAAGCGACCGAAAGAGAAGAACAAACTGGCTTACTGACAAAATCTGCAAGCAGCTTTCTGTTTTATCTAGCAAATGAGGAATAGAAATATTGAAATATTTTCTCATTCTGGTGGTTTTACGTTAAACCTTTGTTTTATATTCTCTCTCTCTCCCTCTCTCTCTCTCTCTCTCTAGTGATATATATACTGTATATATAGGTTCACTTTAAGGTGTCGATTACGTTCAGACTCAACGCTGAAAATAGAGATGATCACAGATCTTAGTATCTTATATCTTGAGCTAAGAAGAAACATTTCTCTGAAAGCATTCGAGGTAATAAAAAGGACGTCCTTAACCACACATACAGCCGCTTCCTCAGTGTTTATTGAGTTAATAAAATATATAATACACAATAAAATTTTGATTTGTCTCAAGTCGTTATTATCTGCCACTTATGTGGCAGATAAAACAACATTGCCACTTATACTTGAATGTTCCCCCAGTCCCTTTTGAGAGTTGATTGGAATTAGTTAATATTAACATCCGTCGAGACATAAAAACGAGAGGAGTGACAGATGTGATGACGTATGGAGGATGAGCAGAGGGAGACAAACTCACAACCTGAAATGTCACGCCGTGGGTATCACTCTTAGTCCTGTGCTCCTAGCACTCTGGGGAAACAAACACACATTGACCAATGAGAGGACAGTACAGCCAACCATGGGAGGAGATATCAAGATGAATTTGAAATCCAGTGTGAACATAAAAAAGACAGAATAATAGAGAAAATGAAAAAAAGCAGCAAGAGAGAAAAGGACAAATCTTCAGAGATGCCAACGTCACAATGGAGGCATTGGTGGCATAATATCTAGTAATTTAAGTTTAAAAATAAGAGCTTGATGAGGACTGGATGGCACCCCTGAAGCAAAGAGAGCAGACAAGCAGACTGACAGAGTTCTGACTCACGGCCAGTAGTGGAAGGAGCAGTAGCAGCAGTAGTGCTTGTAGGAGAGGAAAGGGCATTGGACAAGGACACGTGACTAGGACTAGAAACATTGGTTACATCCTGGTTCTGGCTGGTGGTGGATGACTGGCGTCTCAGAGCCCCAGCCCCCTGAAAGGAGGTGCCGCTCTTGAAGGTGTTGACTACTTCAATCTGTGGAAGAAGAGCGGGACAGGAGAGGACAAATGGCTGCTCAGAGTGACACAAACTAAATGGTAACACATGCTGGCTGGTTGGGTAAAGGGAGTACAACTTCGCAGTCATGACACATAAGGGTGGGGGGAGGTAAAGGTCAGGGTGGAGTATCCCCACAACCAAGTGGTGAATAGGAATAAAAGGCCACCTTACAGATAGAACAACATGTACCTGTCATGGTGGTCATGAACATACAGGACTGTAGAAGTTGTGATTCATCCAACATCTGCTGCCAGAACCAGACTGTGTTATGACCTTTAAAATGGTCTGGATTAACAGTTCTCCAGGCTTTATGAAGACTTAAGTTGCTTTTTCACACATTTGTCAGTCTTTGTAACATTTTAATTTGTTTATTTGTTCACCTAACAGTGATCTATTAATCACCGAGGCAGAATAAGGCTCCAAAGCTATGAACATGTATTGTGTCTAGACATTTTGATCAATTTAGTAAAAATGGGATTTTAGGTGGGAAGGTAAAGGACTGTGTGAAAAGTAGTTGAACTAATGCCACACTTTGTTCCCAGTTCTTTAGCTGAATCTATGAAAGATATAAAAAATAACTCAGTTGTAAAATATAATAAAAAGTAGTTTTTTGCACCAAAAAGGTGATTTCAGAACAGCTATGAAAAAGAAACTTCGCTTAAAGTAGATGATCAATTGAAGGATTATGCATACTGTAGCTCCTGTGTCCGAATGTTTAGTTTAATTTCAGATTCAGATTTAAGATTTCAGATACTGGACATTAGCTGTAGATCCTTTTAAAAGCCTGACATGTCTTTTGTCTTTCGCTTGCCCACTTTGTAGGTTATGAACACGTACAAAGGCTGCAAACAAAATAAGTGAAAAAGCAGTCAAGTCTAAAACAACTGTGAAAGAACAACATAAAAACAGCATGAACTATTGATTTTGATTAAATAAAATTTAGACAAGTCAAGTGCAATTTGATCTATAGATTTTTGTAAAAACAAAAGTTTGCCTCAAGTGAACATGCTTTGGGATAACTTCACACAGCACCACTAGTGATACATCAGTGAGATGAAATCAAGTGCAACACAAAACCAGAATAGAGTTAACTATCACAGTGAAACCGGTGTTAGAGCGCATCACAATGACAACAGTTCCATGATTATTTTCTGTTCCTTCGATGGTCCAAAGTGCTTCCATCCACCCAGGAAAAGTTGGATCTTCATGTTCCTAAATTTGTTATCTTGAGACAAAATGACTTTAACGTTGTGCCATTTATGTCTTAAATATTATGCAAAAATATAAAAGGAACTGGATCTTTGATGCTGACCAATAAAGCATCTAGAATCATGCTGTTCTGCTATTATCCCCTTGAAAACAAAAACTATTGGCACATTTGTTTCTGAAAATAAGTGCCAAAGGGAAGGATGAATAAAGTAAACGCAAATTTATTTTGTCTTTTCAGGTATCAGTCACACGAAATCCTGAAATGAAATGAAAATCTTACCTGAGTCTGGATGCGGTTTAAACCTCTGAACCAAAGTATTTGACCTCTCCGTAATTCCCTCTCTGCATGGTCAATCTCCTCGTTCTCTTCGTTTACGTCTTCCTCTGGTAGTTCATCTTTGTGAGTCAACTGGCCCGCCCGACGCAGGAAGCGCAGGTGGCTGTTGGGTATGGTGACAATCACCTACACAACAAAATAAGAGAGCATTTTTTTTAGTTAAATTCAAAAACTGAAGCAAAAGCCAAAGAATAAGCAGTGCATGAACAATAGGCAATAATTCATTTTAGTTACCTGTCCCCAGACCAGTTCTCCCAGCCCCAGAAAAACACACCACAACCATTTTTCCAGGCTCAGAGGTTGACAGCTGAATGGCTTCCCTCCAAACTGCACAATCACAATCTGCACAAAATAGTGCACAGTACGAAAAATAAAAATGACTTCCCAGACACCTCAATATGTGAAAAATCCTTAGATGATAAATAAAACACATTCACCAATAGAATAAAAAATATATTGTAGCTGTTTACCTGTATGGCAAATGTGCCAAAAACGATGGAGCAGAAAATTGGGTTTCTGAAGATTCCGTCAAAGACATTCCTCTCTCCGTGTATTTTCCGAGCATTTATCTCATTAAACAGCTGCATCATTACAAACGTGTTGAATATGATGGTGTAGTGCTCGGATGGAGGAGAATGGAGAGGAGCGTTACGACCACTGTCGATGTCAAAGATTTTCTCACCTGGTGGAAACAGAGAAGTAAAATAACTTCTTTAATTCTGAACAGGTATTTTAGCACGCTGTATTTTAACTGTGCGTACCAGCAAACAGCAGTGTAAAGATGAGAATGAGCTGATAGACGGCATGTCCCAGGATATTCTTGGTCATTGTGCTGGAGATAAGAGGCTTATTGCGACCATACGGTTTTCTCCTCAACAGGGCCTCTGTGGGGGGCTCCGTCGCCAAGGCCAGAGATGCAAAAGTGTCCATAATCAGGTTAACCCACAACATCTGCACTGCTTTAAGTGGAGAGTCCTGTGGAAATCAAACGCAAACTCCCACTGAGAAAACAAAAACTCCAATACAACTGGAAACATACAGTGGAAACTGAACCTTTACAAACAACACAATGATGTTTTTGTGTCATCATTCTAACACAAAAACATCATTTTGCTCATTTTGTAGGACATTTGATTACTCCAGTCACCTTATTTAAAACTACAGATTAGAAAACAGTAACACAATTCTAACCCAACCAGGAGAATGCCAACACTTGCTACACTATTGCCAAAAAAGGAGATTGATACCCAATTAATGCCTCTTACCTGTGTGATGCAGGCTCCAGTGAAAGCAACAATGACAGCCACAACATTGACAGTAAGCTGGAACTGAAGAAACTTGGAAATGCTGTCATACACATTCCTGCCCCACATCACTGCCTTGACGATGCTGCTGAAGTTATCATCAGTGAGAATAATGTCTGAAGCTTCTTTAGCCACATCTGTACCAGCGATACCCTGAAAGAGCAAAAATGACCAACAATGAAGAAAACCATTTTTAATTTTTCTTTTCTTGTTCTGGGAACATGGATTGGTTTTAGGAAGAAATTTGATTAACAATATGTAAATAATAAGTAATAGGACAAAGACATCGTAATTTTTTATTTTATTTTACAAATGCTGATTAAAATAAATGTTATTTTGAAGTTTAGGATTTATTTTGTAATTAAAAGATCAAAAAGGGTAAGTAGTAAAAATCCAGAAATGCATGTGTCGTCTTTGAGCTCATTTTCTTTAAATACCAAGCGTGGCAAAATGAAAAACAGTTCTTAAGAATTATTATTAAAAGAATAAAATCTTATTAAGAAGTAATTAATGGGACTCAGGAGCCCTAAAAGTAGCAAAGTAAAAAACTAAGTACTCAGTTTAAGGGACAGCAAAAATGAACCAGAAACACGTATTTTAATAATTTTTTTTATTCTCTGTATTTCAATTAAAAAATAAACTGGCTGTTCACAGACAGCTCTAGCCAAGCATATTGATAGAAAATTGAATGGAAAGAAAAACTGTGGCAGAAGCTAAAAGTGTGGAGATTCACAGAATCCAAGTGCCATGTCATATGCTTTTGTTGGTCCACTTTGTTTCATCAAGTCATAATTTAGCACAGGAAATATTAGAGCCCTTCATGCTTCCCTCTGGTGCAAAGTTTTATGGAGATACTGATTTCATTGGCTCTGGTTCACACTGGAAAAAGTCCCAGTATTTGTTTAATGACTATAGAATCAATATCAGCCTACTAAAAGTATGTCTATGCACAGGACAGAATGTGCACATGGGTTTTTTGTTGGGGCTTGCTTTGCATAAATTACTGTATCAGAGTGACATAGCATTATAGCCAGGTGAGATTGCTGGTCAGCCATACACAGTGATTCTATAGTCATTAAACAAATACTGGGACTTTTTCCAGTCCCTTTTTGTCATTAGCTTTATGTCATATTCAAGCTTTCTAAGAAATTGAATAGAATTTTTGGTTTTTATCAACTCTAAGCCATAATTAGCATGAACAGAAACACACACTAGAAACAGATTATTCTGTGTTTAATAGTGCTACATAAATTATATTTTCTTTTTGAATTGAATTGCAGAAAAACTTTTTAATTAATTTGATGCACCTGGAGGATATGATGGAAGAAACTAACAAAATTTAAGCTGTGTGTACTGTAACCAACAGCTAGGGGGCACACTAAAGCAGCAAATATAAAGGCATACTTCTTGAGAAAATTCTAAATAATGCAGCAGTGGAAAAGACTGCAAATCAGGCTCAAATTAATATATATAATTAAAGCGAAAACACTCAAGCATGGGAGTGTTTAAAACATTCTCATGCTAGTTTTATTACCATTGCAAACCCGACATCAGCTTTCTTTAAGGCCGGTCCATCGTTGGTGCCATCTCCTGTCACAGCAACCACCTGCCTCTGATCTGCCATAGTGCTGTCAATAATTCCTGTCAAAACACGCAGAGCAGAGCATGCAGAACAGTTCATACGATACAGCCAATCAGATTATTAGTTCTTGGGTCTTATTTAGCAAAAAAAAAAAGAAAACACACACCCAACATCACAAAATGTAAGTTTGAAGTAAATTCAGACACAATTCAATTTCCTAAAAACTATGCCACAAACTTACCTTTGACAAGTGTGTGTTTATCTGTTGGGGATGATCTGGCCAGGACTCGGAGTTTAGGCCACACCTTGTCAATACGCTCCTGTTCCACCTACACAAGTTTCATGATACACACAAACATTTGAAAATGAAGATAGAAAGTGGTTGCAGTTTAGATATTTTTCCATCATTTTCTAGGCTCTCATTTTTTTCTCCCTGTTATTTTAGCGATATCCTCTGTACCTCGCCTTTCTCATTACGGATCCTCCGGTTGAACTCTTTGCCATCAATGCAGAGGAAATCCTCTCCTGGATGGATGATGCCACACTTGATGGCTATGGCTCTGGCTGTGTTTATGTTGTCACCTGTCACCATGCGTACAGTGATGCCTGCACGCTGACACTTCTGAATAGCATCGGGAACCTAAAGGGCAGAGATATGTAGCTTGTGATGCATGCACCAATTGTTAAAAATTGTCATTTTATTAAAGCATCAAAATTATTGTTTTATTTCAGTCACAAAACATTTTTGTAGTTGTGCTTCTGACAACTTATATAATTTTTGATCATGCTATAGTGTTGCTATATCCAGAAGGATATGTTGACTCTGACCCTTACAGCTTCAATCCTGAAATGAGCGCACTGCAAAATAGTAAAGCTGCAAGCTGGTGAGGAAAACATACCATGTGGACCTAAAGGAAACTACAAACTATTTTCTGAAAATTAAAATAAGAATAAAGGTATGTAAGCATACCTGATATATTCGATTATATCAGACTAGAACTATTTTCTTCAACTATTTTTTTATGAGATCTGTGTGCAGTGAAGTTTATTGTTTCCTGTAAACAGGAGTTTAAATGGTTAAATGTTATAAGATATTGTGCACACAGGGCACAGAGAAAAATCTGTGTTATCAACAGCTTGCAAAACAGTATTAATTCAGAAATACATCTTCTTCTTGGCAAAGGTCAGTGTGGGAGAGTGCTGCTCTCCAAACCCACACATAAACAAATGTGTGCACATAAAGTAATGAGAGCCCACATTGATTTTTACAAACATGGAAGACTCTATTTCTATGTTCTTTTCTGTTTTAGGCACAACTACACACATATTAAAATGTGCAACTACACATTCAAAAGATTATATGTACAGTGGAGTGAGGAAGGTTATCCACAATAAGGAGGTTGACCAAACAACAACATATTTCTGTTTTGACTAATGTGTAGCAAATAAGTAAAACGTCCTAAATAGTAAAACCTACAGGATTGGAAAATATGAAGAAGATCCTGTTGCATTCAATGATGCATTCATTGTCCATTTCGTCTTTCAGAAACAAACACAGAAGGTTAAGTGCGCCTCACTGCTTACCCATGAAAAACTTCTCTCAAGGTTGAAGGCCCTTTTTCTAATTTTTAAGCAGCTTTGGCTGTATTGAATAAATGTAGTTAAACTAAGCTACTCAAAACTAGACAAATTCCCTTAAAAGGACAAAAACATATATACAGTATATATATAATTATTTAGATTTGGTAGAAAATATAACCATTGTAGATTATAGTTTTTATTATTGCAAATAGGGAAAATATTAATTTTCTTGACATCTTAAGTGTTAATAAATGTAAAATACAAAATGGATGACAGGTACTTTTATTTTAAAATACAAATTAATTCTGTTTGTGGCAAGTACATTATTTACAAATAAAATAGCATAGGTATTCCAGTTGAATTTCTTTTTTTAATATTATGAATGTGTAGTTGCTGTCAAGGTGTTAGGCTGCCGTTTGTCATTTTATTACTCTTGAAGTTTTTTCCCTACAGCTCTATTGGACTTGGCATCTGAGAGAGGAGAGAAAGGAAAGAGTAAAACGCAGTCTGACCCGACAAAGGAGGAAGGCAGGAGTCTAGATGTTATACGGAAAAACAAGCCTCTTGAGTACCTGATATGGATCTGGTTACAGTCTCGTTCTCCTCCATTTCTCTTTACCCACCTTCCCCCACCTCCATCATTCTTACATCAATCTTATTTCTAATCTATTTATCTGTCTCAGTCTCTGTTTCTCTTTATATTCCTGTTTCTCTCAAAGTACTTCCTCCCAGGAGCACCCATATACAAAAGCCAGGGTTTATAACAACAACAATTGAAATTCAGAAGGAAGAGATTTGCTGCTAATAGAGAAATAATAATGTTTACAAAGTTGTTTTACCTTTTATTCAGGAGGATTAAATCTTGAAAAGTCTAGACAGAAAAAGTGTACTGTAGTGCAACATTTCTTTGAACTGCTTAATTTTTAAAAAATGTCATATAGTGTACAACTTCAATACTAGTAAAATTGTACAAATGTTGGGGATTTATAACTTTGATAACTTGAAAGGAAGAATACGAATAATTGTAGCCAAGCAATTCTCCTTCTTGACAAGAAATAATTGTTTTCCTTTCTGTGCAATTTTTGTTTCAATTACACAAAGATACAAATACACAAATCCCTGCAAAACAACTAGGTTGATGCATAAAGTTGTTTATTTTTCACAAAGTGTGTTTATATTTGTTTGTGTTATTACAGATTTTTTTCTCGTTGGTCCTAAATTGACTCAGATACTTACTTAAATGAAAAAGAAAGGCTAATGACAAAGAAAAAGGGCACAATCAGATGAAAAAGACCAAGAGCAATCAGAAGAATTTGAAATTCAGAAAATAATGGAAGAAAACATGGTGGGGCGAGGTTGAGTAAGAGCCGTTGCTTCTGAGTGACGAGAGGGTGGAAAAAAAGATAAAAGGAAAGGGTTTAATAATGCAGTAGTCAGCTAGTATCCTACGTTTGTACTATCACTGGAGCTCTGTAAAGGACGGCCAGCTAATCCATTACACAAAAATACAGCACTCTAATAAAACATTACACATTTTCTTTAAGAAAAGCCTATGAGAAAATATTTTAGTGATAACCATAATCTGAATTCTTTAAGAGTGATATTTTCATAGTCCCTCCACACAGTAAAAGTTGGAAAACAAAGTCCATCCACTCATGAAGTCTCGCAAGATACAAGTTAGCAGCAAAATATTCCCGAGGTACCTCTCAGTTCCATCTAGCAGTGTGGAAAGTGTCTACCATTGTAGATGAAAACCAAAACCAATCACATATTTTTCATACAGAAAAAGAATGCCCCTCACTTTTTTTAAAAATAGGCTTCACAGACAGACTTTACTGATTAAAATATAATCAGTAGCTGAACAAATAGCTTTATTTCCATATTGTGCCTATTAAAATTTATTCATTCTTTTGGATGTTTTACCTTTTTATTGCTTTTACAAATTAATCATAATGAACTAAATTAAGGTTTTTTTTGACACAACATATGGCAAAAGAAAACTTTTTTTGTATTACCAAGGGACAACTGATTTCTACAAAATAATAACAAATAAAATAACATAAGATATGTGACGCAAAAATATTTACTACCTTCAAGGCAATATTTACTAAATGCACATTTGGCTGCAATCAGCACGGAGTTTGTGTGGATGGGTCTCAATCAGACCTGCACATCTCGATGCAGACGTTTTACTCCATTCTTTCATGAAAAACACTAAAAGCTCGACTTTTGTGTGGCTCCGCTATAAATGACACTTTTCAAATTTTTTCACAAATTCTCTATGGAATTAAGGTCTGGGCTTTGACTGGGGCACTCCAGAACATACACTGTGCTGTCTTCAAACCATTTTGGTGTAGCTTTAGCTGAATGCTTCAAGTCTATCATTGGCTTTTGAACCAGCATGAAAGAAGTCAACTTATTTGTTCGAGTGATTTTATGACATAATTTATATTCCTGTGTTTATGTTTAATGCTTTTCTACAATATCGATTAAGTCCTTCAGTCAGTTGCTCTGTCTTTAGAGTGCTTAAATAAAGTAGTCCTGGCTTAGAGAAAGTATTAAAAAGTACAATGTGCACCTAAGACCTTACCTTTAACCATTATTTCATATAAACAATTTAAGCCCTCATAAAAGGTGGCACATCTGGGATCAACCTGCTAATTTCTGATGCATAGACACATTTTTTAACATCTACTTCACCAATATATGTGATATGCTCCTACCTCTGGTCTGACAGGATCCTCGATTCCCACAACGCAGATGGCTGTAAGGTCAGTGAGGATGTTGTTTTCATCATCCCATTTGGGCTCAGGATCACTGGCAAAGTCACGGTACGCCACACAGATGGTCCTCAGACCGTCACAGGCCATGGGCTCAATCACCTTCTTCACCATCTCATCCTTGTCTCTAGGCCGGAAAACTCTGGCCTCACCAACTTCATTCAGAATGTGACTGCATCTGAAACAAACCAGTAAAACCTGATAAAAGCCTGAAAAGTGTCTTTAATTTGTAAAATGATAGAACTATAGAGAAAAGATCTTCACTAAACCTCAATAAACAAGCCATCCATTCAAACATCATATCCATATAAAAAGTACTTTGATTCAGTGAAAAGCCACAAGAAAAATAACCAAACTTAACCAGCAAGCAATGCAAAATGCAGACAGATGCAGTGTAATGAAGAAATGTAGCCAATAAAGTATAAACATAGAGAGTAAAAACAACCCAAGATAGTGCCAGGATTAAACTTCGTATGGGTTACATATCATCACACATCATATCGCTATTATTTTTGATTAATATTAAGTGTAAATGAGCTATTAAGGGGGACAAATATCCTCCCTCCCCATCAAGTAATGTCATGTAGTATACTGTAAAAACACAATTTTGAAATTCCACTGAAAATTCAGCCTACATAAAAAGTCAAAAAACTTTACCTAAAGTTTTAGCAGCATGTCTTCTTTAAACTCAGTTAGTCTAAATAAACAGTACCAAACTGCACTATAACTAAAATATCAGCGGTACCTTATTATATCCAATAAATTAAGAACGTAGTTGTTCAGTCAACTATTTACTTGTTGTAACAATGCTTCTGGACAAAAAAATTTTACAAAACATATTTCCCCTTAAACTGTGACGTGGCAGTTGACCATATGAGCTGTACCCATGAAAAATAATTAACTGTCTTTACAAATGTCCACCATTTAAAGAGAAACAAACAGGCCTTTTCAACAGGCTTAATTTTTGCACCAAGTACCCAGAATACTGGACTCACTTCTTGAGAACAATTTCAGAGGCTCCCTTGCTGTACATTCGGAAGCTCCCTTCAGGAAGTTTGATTACAGTGCTCATTGATTTTCTGACAGAGTTGAAGGTGTAGACTTTATAAAGCTTCTCCTCTGGGATCTGGTTTCTTATTGGCTGGTAGTCCCGTTTCAGATCCAGGACCAATCCCAAGAGTCCGCATTCTGTCTTGTTTCCAACTTGCTTGGGTAGACCACCTTCCTTATCTGGAGGCTGAAGAAAAACAGAAGTAAAACACATGCAACTCTCTTTAAGTGAACTAAATCAAAACCCCAGACAAGGCATAAGAACCGTTTTGTTCAATTTCATTCAGTTCGTTGAGATTCTCTTTCCCTTCAGTGAAATGAGACATGCCCAATGCAACACTTGAAATAGCTGCCGGTGATAACTGACTAGCAAGCAGGTGACAGGATTAGTGTGTGGGAGAGCAAGCGATGAGATGAGAATCAAATTTGGACGTTCTTATTTCAGGCAAGCAGCTCAACCCTTCATGTAATTACATGTTTAGAAACATACAATTACTGTATAGGACTCAGTAAACATTCAAATGTATAACCAACAAAATAAAGCAGCATATTAGCCATCTTCTTCCTTTGCCTTTTCTGCTTATTGCTGTGCAACATCCTAGATTCAACACCATTCGCTTTCATAAACAACACAATGTAAACACAACATTATTTCTTCAATTACTTATTCACTCAAATACTTCTCTCATATCCATTTCTTTTTTACTTTGTTAGTCAATCACTTCCTTGACAAAAACAGAAAGCCACTGCCTTGTAGACCACCAGCAGAGTAGATAGTTTAAACTGAGCTAAACAGAAATAAAAGTGAGATCAAAAACATAAAATATTAGTATTAACAGTAACAATGTAAGTGTGTTTGCACAGAACAAGAGTCTTTTCTGACATGTTGAGACATCATCAGCTGTAAACGTTGTCACAAGCGTATGGGGCAACAATGTAAAATGCATTTTTAAATGACTGTAATTGCAATAAAGAAACACAGATCAATAACTGCTTGCAAGAAATATAGCAAATAAAGTTATTGCAGCATAAGGAGTCTAAGGTAAGCAGTTAATAATCACCTCATAAAGGGTTTTCAGTACAAGTAGAACAACTTACGTAGCTTTTTTTGTCAATACAATTATTTAATATGGTTTATTTTCCATTTTATGATATTTAAATTGTCCCATATTAGGAAGTCTAACATAAAAAATAATAATTGTTGCTATATTTCTTAATGATTTTTGGTTCTTTCAATTTGTGCCTATATAAAAAATAGAAACGTGAAGAAACTTGGTGCTATGATGTAGTGCTTTCTTTCAGCTCTAAAGCTGGAAGGGGACTTTGTCCATAGTTTTACAGTAAAAGATGCATGATGTTTCACTGACCAGTTCAAATCACGTGTGCATGTGGCCTGTGAGGTTTTACAGTACATGATGGACTGCTGTGTGCTCACTGTATGTGCAAGCGAGTGAGTGTGGTCAGCTTGTGTGAGGCGCAGCGTTCCTATGGTAACGCTGGGCAAAGAACACTTGGCAGTTGAGACTTGAGAATAGAGCGACTGAGATTTCCACCACTTGGGGATTCTTACTCGCTGGCTCCGATTCTCTTAAAACATTCTCTCTCATTTCACTTCACACATGTCCTCAAATCTTTTCTGCTTTGCTCTTTATGTTTTTCCAACTTTGCTTTATTAGTATTTCCTGAGCCTTACTCTATTTGGAAGCTATCTGGATCCAGATATCTGCTGCTGTGACAGAAAACTAAATGTATTATCAATATTTCAGACAAACTTGAGCTTTAGTGACACTGATGCCCACACGTCTGGCCTCACAAGACACACTGATGAGCATGCAATTCACTCTGTCGTTTTTCATAACACTTCTACACACAATCACACATTCTGAAGCTGATTTAAATCACAGCCTTACTGTTCCTTGTCAACACAAATAATTAGGCAAGTTTAGATGTAATTTATTTATTTGAAAATGGTTTTTATATATATTATTAACACACTATGAGGTTTCTATTTTAATTTATTTCACTGCAAAAAATATGTATTTTTTTCAGTTTCATTAATCTTTTATGATAATACTATGATTTTAAATGCTATTTAAAATCATAGGTGACACGTTTAGTGAACATTTCAAATCGCCTTGAGGCTTCTTATGTCACTAAGTGTACAGTAACACATGCTGAAAATGTGGCCAAAATCCAGCCTTCCAGAAAGGAATTGTCACTTCCTGTTTTATGGTGAAGGATTGGTGAGGACTTCCTATAGGTTTTGGAACATGTGATGTATTGATATTAACTGTGAGTGACTGCAGTTTTAATCTTAAACACAGGATGAAGCTGGAGGAGTCACCAAAAGAACATATGACCATGGACTATAAGTGTGCGGGGCTAAAGTGATGTCATCAAACTACCTCACCAGTATGTTGAGCAGTTATCATTGATGATGCACAGAAAATTTGGTGCAGATCGGATGACGTATCATGAAAACATAGCTGTTGAAATAGTCTGGAGGAATAAAACTATGTAAAAACAACAAAAAATACCCTCAGTTTCTTTAAGATGTAGGAATACTTTAGCAAGACCTCGTTGAAAACACAGTAAGTTAAACATCAGTGAGCCAGTCAGCTTTTCCATTTCTCCAGCTGAGAACCTGCATGTACAAGCGTGGAGTTAAAAAGTCCTCTGAAATCACATTAATCATTAAAACCTAAACACCAAACACATCAACAAATTTAATGTATCTGGTTATTTTTTAGCTGTGTGTCATAAACACAGACAAGAAAATAAATATGTTATACTGAGTTTGTGTTAAATAACAGAATTAATGCCTCTTCCTAATGACCAGTGATTACATCAGGAAGACACTGCCTGTCATTGGATAATGACAGGATGGAATAAATGGCCTCATGAACATTGTCTGGTGTGGTTTCGAGGAATCAGCTCTCTGCTGAAACATCCAGTTAAACAACTAAACCATAAATAACCACACAGTCTATCTTGAAGCTCTAAACAAGCAAGAGAAACATAGTTGATACAGATACAGAGAATCTAGTCATTGCTGAGTGACGACTGAGGAAAGAGAAACATATTCAAATAGCGATAATAAATATGGGACACAAACAAACATTGCTTTAGGTTTCCAAAGACCTCGTTGAGATTTTTTTCTTTATGCTAGTTTTACGCATGAGGATAGTAGCTGGCAGGAAACGCCAAGTGTTGGCATGACAGAGCTACTGCTGGCATGTCCTGGCCTGGATGTGGCTTAGGACCAGCTGCCCTCTCCCTGGTCCTCGGGTGATCGTGCAGGCAAGGACATATGCCAGAGGGAGAGCTGGCAACTTTACTTCCTATTCCACCCAGGGCTCTCCTTAATCCATACTTCATGTTCCTTCCTTCTCTCTTGTCATTTTCTTCACAGACCACCCGGCGATTTACTGCCTTCCTTGTGCCTCAATGTACATTTTGTCCTCTTTCTCAGTCTTTCACAACATCTCATTCCTCTTCTCTTGCTTTGGGTGACTTTCTCCTCAACCTTATCAATTTCCCCTGTCTTACAAGGTCCCCCAATCCCTTAGCCTCCACTTCTATCTTGGTTTTGTATTGCATGAAGGACAGAATACACTGTAGCTTTCCATACAGTTAGACCAGCCAACCAGGCTAAATCCTTGGGCATGCTGGGAGCAGAAATAAAGCCTAACAGTCTATTATAAGAATGCTTGTCATGCAGTTTCTCTCTTTTTTACTGTTTTTCTTTATCTAAATCTTGCTGTGCTTCCCAATGCATCATCACATTACTGTCTTTTTCAAGGCACTTCTATATCCATTTATTACAATTTATTTTGTCTTAACATTACTCACTCTACAACTAAAGTATAAAAGTTCCGATAAATTGTATTTAAAAACAATTTCTGGTAAGAAAAAAAAAACACATTGACACTCACTACATTAGTATTTCCAAATACTAATTTGGTGTACTCTATCACTAATAACAAAATTAAAGTTACTAAAGAAAATATTCATACTATGCTTCAGGCTGTCTGAACATCCTATGTTTCCACTGCTCTACAAAATTCACCATAGAAATTCTGCAGACGTTTAACTAAATCACCTATCAGCCTTCATACTGAAATTGGACACATTTTTTGCTATCATATTGCAAAGTCTAACACTGCATACTTACACTGCTCTGTGTTGACTAAATGGTAATAGTTACCAAGGTCAATGAATGTGGATCAATTGTAGCAAGAAAATTAAGATGTAGAAAAAGAGAGAGAAAGTCCATCAAAGTTATGCAGCTATTGAAACTGGAGCTTCATGGTGGTGCAGATGGTAGAACTGTTGCAAGAAAGTCATGCGTTTGAATCCCGACCTGCGGCATTTCTGCATGTTTTCAGTGCGAATGTTCTCTCTGGGTTCTCCAGGTTCTTCTCACAGTCAGAAACATCAAAGTTAGGTTAAATTATACTATAAATTATATCCTTAGGTATGTATGGTATTCTTGATTGTTTCTTTTGTTTTGTTTTCTTTGTCCCATGACTCCCTATGTTGCCTAGTGATGGACTGGCAATCTGTCCCCACCTCTCACCCTCGTTGGGTGAGAGGTGGCTCCCACCTCTTGTGGCTCCCACTCTATTTTATAGTCAAATTTAGGCTTTTATTATTGATCTTTAAAGTTTTACATGGCCTTGCGTCCTCATATTAATGTGGCCTACTTAGAAGTTACACTTCAGTCAGAGCACTACAGTCAACCAACCAGTTTCTATTAACTGCTCCAAGATCTGAGCTGAATTATAGAGGTGATCAAGCTTTTGCAGTGCTTGTACCAAATCTCTGACCAGGCTGCAACCCAATATTAGAATGACTGAGAGTATTGAATCTTTTATATCAATGTGTATTATTTACTTTTGTTTATGGGCTTTTAACATTTGTTTTAATGACATATGCTACAGTACTAATAGCCAAACAACAAGCTGGAGCCTATTTTAATTACAAACTTTAAATTGCTATTTGAAGAAAGACCTTATCAATTGTTTTATAATAGTTCTACTTCTATCTACATGGCACAACGTTGTTGTTTTTTTTTTACAAAACACTTAGCTATTCCTTTATAAAAAAAACACAATGGAAATGTATGGGGAGCGTTTCCACCTTTCTCTTCTGTGACCAAAAAAATGACCCGAGCAGGTGGCTAAATCTACGTGAAACTGAGCTCGGAGGACATTCACCCAGCCGTGCTAAACATACCACTGTGCTGCAGGAACACACACCTGTGGTCTGAGTGCTTACAGCAGAGATATGACAGATGTGTGGATGAGTGATTGGTTCATATCACTGCAAAATACACTCTGTTTTCCACAAACTATTTTAATGTCAATAAAGTAACCACTGGATGTGGTGTGCTACTATGTGAAATTAACTGATTCCACTGAAAGCTGTTCATCTTTGTGTACCTTGAATGAATGAAATACTGTAGGGAAATGTGTGTTCCTAGAGTGACTGTAGAGTGTGATCACCTATTCAGATTGCATAGATAAGGGTAAACTTCAAAATAAACAATATCCGTTACAAAATCTTAACGTGACTATAGAATTTTGTGCATGTGAAGCTTTTTTATGTGTACATTTTTCCCCAGACAACAAGGCCTTCTCCGCTTATTATAGCACCATGCATGTGCTGATTGAAGGGACAGTGATATAGGAGGAGCTATATTATGATACCATAGAGCACTGGAGGCATTGATATGGTATCAAAGCCTGCCTCTTTTGCCTTTGTGCCTTTATGTGGTGGCCATCAAAGGCTCCCATAGCCATTCTTGCATCCCACAGGACTGGCCTCTTATATAAGAACACACCAGCAAGCATACTGCAGAGCTGGAGTGGCACTGAGGGAGTGGAGGCGGCTGATGGAGGCAAAAAGGAACAACCTGCATATTATTCAGAAATCTCTCTTCTGAATCTTACTTTTTGTCTGTTTGCCCCCTAATTAAGCTGTCATTTCTCATCATACTTTTCTTTTGCTCCTGTGCTTCACTATACTTTAAGTAAAGTAATATGATGGATCCTAAATGACAAACTGATAGTTGCCTACTACTGTCAATTCCTGGCAGTAATTCCTTCAAAAACAAACAGACGTAGCATACTTCTGGAAATAATTATGCAGGCCAATTTTGTATTTTTATGTTGCTTTGTCAAGTCACTGTGTAAATGCAAGACTAATGGAATACAAAGAATAAAGGCAGTATTTTATGAAATTATTATTGGTACAAAATTATCTTCCTCGGCGTCAAAGGCAATTTACCAGACATTACTGTGAAAGAATTGCATAAATAAAAGCAGTTTTGGGATCCAATACCACTGACTTAAAACATTTGTCTGACTCAGATTTAACTCACAAATCATTTCTATTTGTTACTTTTGTAATTCTGTAGAGGGCAGGAAAACCCTAAAAACCCCCACTAAATGTGAAGCAGCAAAGTAACAAAACTTAACAGGCTGTTCACTTTGATTATACTAATAATGAAATACAGGTAACAAAATAGCAATAACATTCCTGTTTATTATAACTCCATGTTTCACATAACACGAGTTTTTGGTAATTCCTGCTTCACAGCATCGCTCTGCTCTGGGACATCTCCACACTTCCATGCGTAGCTGTGTAATGCTTAAGGCAGGGTAGACGGCACCAAAGACCACTTAGTGTACAGATCAGAGCTACTTCTATGATAGACATGAAATTGATTAGGCCTGACAAAGTTTAGGGATCGAACTGGAGGGCGAGGGCAAGGAAGCTAGCTAAAGAAGCTGTATATGCAGGCCAAACTGATTGATCAGCTTCTGGGCACTAACGCTAAAATCAGACTCACATAAAAGCTAGGCTTGACTGCTTATGGTTTAAGTTGGATTAATAATGTCTGTAACAAAGACTCTTCCTTGCTAACTCCATGGGTTTTAAGGTTACCCCAAGGTTGTTCTTTGCTTTGTTAAAAGTAAGCTTTTTCAAGAACGAAAAGATTAAAATAAAACTCTTTTCAATATCTAATTGTGCAGCGCTGCAATATAGCTAAAAAAGTCTGATGAAATGCTGAAAAAATACTGACAGGTTTCTCAAAGAATCATATGTGTGGTCATATGTGTTGTCTTACACAACAAGATTTAGAAGATAAAAGTCTAAGGGAACCACAATCATAAAATTATTCAGTATTTTCAACCATTCTGTACACAAAGTATTTAATTTGACTCTCATTTTCTTATTTAAAGAATATCTGTTGACAGCATCTCATCACAAATGACTCACTACAAACTGTTGTTTATCAAACTATATACAATATTTTCCATTCAATGATTCTGCACTCAAACAAGCCGTAATCTGTCAATCTGTTATTTTAAATGTGAAAGATTCTGTCATATTCTTGAAACATAATATAAAGATTATAGAATAATAGAATAAGATCACAAAATAATTCAACTGATTTTGTTTTTTTAAAACTTATGTACTTGGTGTGAATATATGTGCTTCCATGCCGTGTAACTTTGCTGCTGCTACACCTGAATTTTCTCACTGTGGGACTATAAAGAATATTTCTATTCTATTATTTTTACTCTATTTTATTTCAGCTTTGGCAGTTAAGATATTTCAGATTCTGAACAGAACAAATCCCTTAAAGCATAAACAGCCTTTCCTTAAGCTAACTATGAGAGTTGTCTCACTGTCTAATAAATCTTTGTTCACCAAGTCTTTGTTTTGAGTACTCTGTAGATATTGAACCACATAAGAGTTTTAATCATTGCCTTAATTGTTTAACATTGTTGAGATTATTTAGAGTTATTCTTTAGAGTCTGTTTCTTCTTACATGCAGGTCCAGTGAGCTTAAACAAAATCTCTGCCTACTGCTCTCACTGTAAACAAGAGACCATCTCCAGCACTTAGACAGATTGGATTCAATTACAGTCTGCTACGCTCTGAATATCAGATAAGACAAAATTACACAACTGTTCTCAAGGTGACAAGTTGAGTGAATGCCTGGTGAATCTAAAGCAGCAGCCAAGGACAATGACTGCATACTTTTCCAAGATGAGAACACTACAGACCTGGTCTCATCTTAAGGCCTCAGAACTGAGACTGAAGCACTTTTCCCAGGACATTCAATTCTTACACATCAGAACAGCAGAATATCAATTGTTTGTAACAAATATTTAAATTATGGGACAACCTGATAACTGGGTAACAGAAACTATTAATATATAAGCTTACCAGTATCTTCGTGGTATAGGCGCTGTTGATAGAAATGGCATTGATCAGTAAATCCAGGGATCTGGGTGGGATTACACCAGGGTCTGGAATTTCTTTGTAGTGCACATCTCCTATATAACACTGCACGGCTGTCATGCGGTTGGTGGTTAGCGTGCCTGTCTTGTCGGAGCAGATGGCGGTTGCATTGCCCATTGTTTCACAAGCATCCAGGTGACGCACAAGATTGTTGTCTTTCATCATTTTCTGTTGGCAGGATAAATAGACGCATCTCAAAACAGTTGAAAAGACAAACCAAACTGATGCTTAAAATAACCCATCTGGCACGTGCAATACTTGGTATTCATTGGTGACAGTTGTAAGATGATCACGTCTGTATTTTGATGAATATTCAGACATGTAATTGCACAGTAAAATAGAAAAAAAAATCCTCACATATTTAAAGTATTTTGAAGCTGTGAATTGGTGTTTTAGTATCAGAATGCAAAAAATAACATGTTGAAATTTCCGCACATAAAAATAATAATGGGACATGTATACGACTTTTAACAAGATAATTTAAATTTGTATAACTAAAAATAGAAATTTAGAAAACAAAAATTCAAACTGTCTGAACTACAAAATATTTTAATAGTCAATTGCATGCAGTACTCTGTGTTTGTTTTTCCTTACCTTGACTGAGTATGCCAAGGATATGGTCACAGCCAGTGGGAGGCCCTCTGGAACAGCCACCACCAACACAGTCACACCAATGATGAAAAACTTCACAAAATACTGGATGTAGATGGGAGTACACTCTGTCATCCAAGGACGCTTTTCCATCACAAAGTTGTTGATGGCAAAATACAGGACCAAGATGATTACAGTAATGGCTGACATGAGCAAACCTGGAAGACATGAAGAAGGGGTCCAATGAGAAAAGGCATAATAAAGACATAGAAGATTGTAAAGTCCCTTGATTAATAATCCAGGCGATGAGGCTGGTTGTTTGTTCTGTGAATTATTTGTAAGGCAAACTCTTTATAACTATGGAAGTTGATGCCTTTGTGTTTGCACTGGTTGAAACATTGGGGCATGATAACATCTGTACACATTATGCCACATTGCAGAACACATTCACCCAGCATCATAAGAAATGTGTGGCGCATTAGTAATGAGGTCTAGTACATAAACCTTTAGTGTCTGGTAACATTCAGTGATTGTTTTAATTGAATGTTAGATCTAGATGCTCAGCTCTGCTGAGATAATCCTGTTCTGCAAACACCTCTTTTTCAATCCACCTAAATAAAACACCTAAATTATTTCCTCACAATGTAATTAAGAATTAAAGAGGCCTGATATTAAACCATCCTTTCTTTCGTATTTGAACAGGGATGAACTTAAAAGCTGCAGGACAGTAACTCTCATTTGCACCAATCATTTATGGTAAACTATTTAAAAAGGAACCACTTTCTTATTGCTGGTCTGGACATGCACCAAATTACAACCATACAGTGTACAATCCCATCTGGGTGCCATCAGATTTTTACATCCTTTCTATTACAATGACCAATTAATGAGGAGAACTTTGGTAATTTCAGTAAATCTAGATCTTCTCACTGGTTTTAATATAAGAGATCCCTGCAGCCTGTTTTGATAGGAAAATAATCAGCCACTGACTTGTATAATTCTGCAGCTCAAGCCACAACACTGTGTCCCATTATTGGTGTGTGGTAACTGTAGTAATAAAGTATTCAAAGTATTTGTCCCCTTATCAATTTCCTTATGCTTTGTTTTGTTTCAATACGTAAAACCATTGTAAACAATTTCAATACCAGAAAAATACGACTCTAAGAAAAATAAAATGAGAGGGAAAAAGATATCTAAACAAGACTGGCCCTATGTGGAAAAAGTAATTGCCATCTAAAAAATAAAAACTGAGTTGTGCAACATTTGGTGGCAACAACAACCTTAGAATGTTTGCACAAATTGACATTCAGTCTTTCACATCACATTCAGTGATGTGAAAGACTTTGCACAGTTGTTTTAATTGAGCAACAGTGGAATGTTTTCAAACATGAACAGTCAGTTTAAGGTCAGGTCATGTCATCTTATTTCTACTGAAGTCTGAACTTTGAGTAGGCCACTCCAGAATCTTCATTTGTTAGCCATTTACAAGTGGACTTGCAGGTGTTTATTACCTGCTGCATAACCAGCTGTGATTGAACTGAAGGTCACGACCTGATGGTTGGACATTCATGTTTCTATCAATTATGTTGCCTAGGCCCATGAGGAAGCAAACCAGCCTAAAACCATCAATGTGACCATATACGGACAATTATGTTCCAGGAGGGTAAGATCTGTTTTCCTAACTCAAAGGTGTACAAAAGGGTTTCAATTGCAGAAACATGCTAAAATGTTGTGCTACCAAGTTGTTTGTCAAAACTTGAAAGAGTAGTGTAAATATACATGAACCAACGAGAATATGTCCCCTCTCCTAATATTGACACATTCCTCCACCTCTTGTGACAATCGTGGTTTTAGCTTGGCGATGCTCCACTAATGCAAGGTAAGCTGTAAATGACCAGTGAGCACACCAGCAGATGTTAATAATCCACTATGTTATCCTCCAAATGAACATTAGGCACGAGGAGAGGGGCAAGTTGACACAGAGCCAGAAGAAAAGCAGTGCTGCGCCAGCTATCGGCCATGTACATGAGTGAATTCTTTACTATCACTTCATTCAGTCCAAAGAAACGCTGACGGACAATAATCATTCTCAGTCTACTCCTGTATTTGTAATTAGAAAGAAAACAGTTTAAGATCCTACTTTAAATACATTGTTGACCCAGACGACTGAACTATGTTGTTTATTTACTTTAACATGTGGCAATAATACAGTGGACTAAAAAAAAAAAGTCTCTAAATATAAAGATATCAGAGAAGAAAAGTACTTCTCAACTAAATATCAACAAAATGCTCATCTCATCTCACATGACAGCAAAAATTACAGTAAATGGCAGAAGACCAATAATCAAGAGGCAGCTGCTTAATTGGCTGCTCAGTCAGCTCAGACTCACTGGCTTTGTGGCTAAAACGTCCTCATGTGCCCAGACAACAGCAACACCCTCTCAATCGCTCTTTGTCGATCTTCACAAAAATCTTTGCAGTATTCTGAAGTTTTCTTTTTGTTTTATGTTATTTTCTGGTCAAAAAACAAAAGGTTAAAATAACTTAAATATGGTGAGATAAGGCTGTTATGTCCTTATATTCAGTAGAAACCCTGTATGAGGCAAAAGCATAATTTCTATGCTAATCCATTCATGGTATTTCATTGTGCTGACACCATGTCCCCATTCTATCAGTCAGGGAAACACTAATATCACAAGATATTCTAAAAGCAAGTCCTACTTTAAGGAACTCTCTAAAAAAATTAAATAAATCATGACATTTTTTGGGACATTGTTCAGCTATAATCCTACTGCATTGCTGCTTCAAAGACGACACCAAGTCAGATACATTAGGAATACTTGCAGTTGTAAACTTTTACTTCACATCAACATCTCCACATCACTGTTAAATTACACAAAAAACAACAGATGAGAATAAAAGAAAGAAAATTAGATCTAAAACAGTCACAGTCACTGTTCAAAATTAAGTTCCTTAAGGGCAGCTCTCTCAAAAAAGTAACAAATAGGCTTTCAGAGTTCAATAATGTAGACACTTTAGTCTTCTTCTGCAAAGCCTTAATTATTTCAAGCAACTGCAAACTACACCCATTTTGTACAACATATTTTCTTGACAGACAGGATGATGGTTCTGCACCTTGTTGTGACTGAATTTCTGCCTGAATGACTGATGGATATGTCTGGGTGCAATTTGCTGTACCTGCTTTGCCGATCTGGACAGCTAGTTTGGTCAGCTTCCCCTGGAGCACAGACTTCTCTTTCTTTGGAGCTGACACCTTTTTCCGCTCCTTCTCATCGGCCTCCCCGCCTTCAGCACTCTTCAGAGGTTGCATTTCCATGGCAGCTGCTCCATCCGGCTTCTTCACTGTAAACAGCGTAAAAAAAAATAATAAAAAGAAATCCATTGTTAGTGACTGAATGAAGAAAAATGACACGATTAGAAGGATTTACACTTAAGTGTGATACTTTCTATGGAACAGTCAGTACTGACATGAAATTTGTAATTCAAACCATCAAAGAATAGAATAGTCCCAGAAAGGAGTGTGAAATCCACCCAGCATCTAGAGACTTGTTAAATAGTGAAGGAGGATCATTTAAAAGAACATATTTTACATAATTAATAATATGCACAGAAAGATGTGTTTTACACAGAAATGCCAATTAACCCAAAAAATAATAAGTTAAACAGGAATACACTCAGAAAGAAAAAAAAACAAAACAAATATGATCATGGTTTTAATTGTAACATACAGTAACTTGTATTTACTTATGTTTTCTTCTTGCTGTGTACATTTCTGCAAGTCATTATTTTATTTATTTATTTTTATTTAAGGAAAGGATTACTACTAAAACTATTCATGCCCTCAGGACTTTATCAGATTTTCTAACATTACCCCCACACACTTCAGGGATTTTTAGTCATCCATCTCATTTATGTAAAAAGCCAACATAATGTAGTGCATAACTGAGAAGTGGAAAAATACTTAAACATGATTGTCAACATTACAAATAAACCTCTCAAATGTGCGGAGTGCAATTGAATTCAACCACAACGAGTTTATAGTATTTACATCTACATTTCGGTGCAATTCCAACTTACCTAGCTGTGCAATGGCTAAATGTTTTGCCTTTTCTTCTTTACAGACTAGTTTGAGCTCAAACTGAATGGAGAGTGCCTATGAATATGAACAGGAGTTTTCAAGTCCTACCACAGGTCTAGACTTAAACTGGGTCATTTTAACACGTCATTATGCTGTGATATAAACAATTCCATTGTAGTTCTGGTTGTACATTTAGCTTGGACCTCCACCCCTACTTTTCCAGTTGTAAGTGCATAAACTAATTAGTCACTAACCAATCAAAAGGCACCATGTCATAAGCTCAAACACAATACAATTACAGACACTTATCTTTTTCAAATAACAGAGTAAATAATTTAACTCACATAAACACAAAATGACATTTTGCATTAAGCTCCGAAAATGTATAAATGGCTCCTACACCAGTCCTTTCAGAAGAAAGCATCCCCACTGCTTTTATACCATAGACATTGTGTGATGGGTGACAGGCAGTTTTACTTGTACTTTTTTACTGTGCAAAGCATATTGCATCAGGCCTAAACTGGTCTTTAGTTTAGCACCTTCTTCCATGTCTTTGCTGACTTGTGGCATCCAGCAAACAGGCTTTCTTCTTACCACTTTCTTCAGGACAGATTGTTGTAGTTTATGGCTGTAATTCTGTCAAGAGATTCTTCTACCTGAGATGTGGATCTTTACAGCTTCTCCATAGGGCTCTTGGCTGCTACTTTAATTAATGCCATCCTTTCCCAGGATGTCTGTTTAGTTGGATAGGAATACCTTATTAGTTTTGCAGCTGTCTTCTATTTTGCCTTTTTAGATAATGGACTAAATGGTGATCTGTGAGATGTCCAAAGCTTTGGATTTTCATAAACTTAACAGGCTTTAAACGTCTCCACACATTCCTTGGTGTTTGTAATGCTGTTTGTTCACCAATATTTTCTAACAACGTTAGAAAATGAGACCTTCTGAAAACCTTCAAAGAACAAATGCACTTCTTTGTATTGATCTATCACACATGTACGATACCGATACATTATTGTAACTTGACAAAATTCACATGGTCATCTTCTACACTGCTAATATGCAGTTTGTCCTGTGCACAATCACCACCGTATGGTTTGTCTCATCCACAGAACAGGAAGGTCCAGATTGCAACCAACAATTATGTCTGCAGAGAGGATCATCAGGACTGACCTATCCTCCATCCAGGACATGCACAGGTCTATGGTCAGGAAAAGGGCAGCTGACAGCTCTGCAGACCCCACATATCTCAGGCACAAACTATTTAAACTTTTACCTTCAGGTCAGTGCCACGGAGAACCAGCAATCAAGGAGACAGTTTATGTCCCCAGGTTGACTTTCTGAACACACTAAATACCTTGCAACCACAGTAGTCAGCTTTCCCGTTGTAAGCATATTGTACTATGACAAACTGCCTTTTTTAAACTTTCTATATCAAAATGCCTGTACATACTGCTCTTTTCATATATATACTGTATACTCTTACTCTGTATGTCGTAACCATATGAATTGAATACCAAAGTCAAATTGCTTGTTTGTGCACACAATCCTGGCCAATAAAGCAGATTTTGATTTGAAAAGGTTCAAGAAAAATTAATACTTTTGGAAACCATTTCAAAATCATACAAAAAATATGTCTTTGCCTTAGATCTTTGACCACGAGATACACATGTCTGAATATAACAATGGCTTTTACACACCAGGTCATTAAATCTACAGAAATGAAATCCTTTTCCACAGCACTATTATCACTGACCTATGTTCAGAATTGCATTTGTTGGTAGAGATGTTTAAAAGATTCTCTTTTCAAATTGTATAACGTCATTATAGGAATATCATCACCTGCTTTAATAAATTGAAGCTTTTTAACAAAGGGAATATGCTGGAAACCAATAGCCATACAAAAAATATCCAGATCATTTTGGCATCAAAAACCATATTCTGAAACACATGATGATACATGTACAGACCCATTCAACAAATTAGAATAATACCGAAAAGTCAATTTACTTTAGGAGCTTTATCACCAGGTGAAACCTCATATAGATTAACTACACACAGATGGATGTTTAAAAGCATTTATTAGTTAGCTTTGATGATTTTCCACTTACAGGTAATAAAAACATTACATTTAAAATTCGAATATTACATCAGACCAAAAAAAACTATTTTTAAAAACAGAAATATGAGCTTAGTGAAACATACGTATGTTTCATACCTGTTTAAAAGTTATTTTCAAAATGGTACAAATGGGCCTCATCTTAAAATCTAAAAATAGAATTGCTATTCTGATTTACTGAATATGACTGAATATGATTTACTGAATATGACTGTACATTACAAGCAGAATATATCGTCTCTGCGGTCAGCTAAGAAGCAATTGATTTTCTATCAACCTTAATCAACCATATAAAATATTTAATGGTGTGGAAAGGATGAGGTGCTCTGTGAAAAAGAAATTATGAATGACAAAAAAATATTGCTGATAGTAAAAGAAGGTGGAGACGAAGTAGCAGAATTCTGCCGTTACCCTGTTTTCATCTCCATTTCCCTCCGACACACACATCCTCTCCTTCTCTGTTAATGCAATCTATTACCAAGAATCATTACAGCTTAATTCTTCTACCACAATGAGGCATGCATTGATGGTCATAAAAACACAAATTTAATGTGGCACATTTGCCTCAGTCAGTAGTTGTGCATTTTATTTTTCTGCATACGTGATTCTCTTTATCTAACTTTGATTAGGCAAATGAGAGATTGCCTAAACCTATAAGAATGTACTATAACACGCTTGTACTTACAGGTTGAACATACTGAAGTTACTAGTACTGCTGGAGTAGTACTTTTTAAAGATGCTGTATAATTGAAACCAGATATGCACAGAGACTATGTAAAAGGATACACCACATTTTCTCCACACTGTATGATGTTAAATCAGACTAAACTTTTCGCCTTTTAGGTAAAAATTCTCAAAATTTTATGGCTACTGGAGAAGACAGATTTTTTTTGTTTTAGAAAAAACATGTACTATATTGGTTTTAAACGAATTTTTAACTAATGAGGCTTTATGGTTAGGGTAGTGGTTCCTAACCATGGGACTCAAGCCCCCTGCATGTTTTAGGTGTCTCCTGTCACACACCTGACTTAAGTAACTGGGTGAATAAGAGGCTCCAGCAGGACTCGCTGGCTAGGTCATCATTTGAATCCGGTGTGCTAGAAAAGAGACACAAACACGTAGGAATGGGGGGGCTGAGGACCAGGGTTGGGAACCAATGTATGCCCATACAGTTTAGCTTTACTTCTATAAAACCACAGGACATGTTTCTTAAAGAAAAAAAGATATTTGTATTTGAGTGCATTTCCAAACTGTAATTTTTTTTATGTTACTTTCAGAACAACTGCTTCAACTTCACTGTGCAGCATTTCAGCTTGTGTCAGTACAGGTTAGGACATATTTTCTCGGTATAATAACAGCACTTACTAGCTTCAGCCAGTATCTAGAACAAAGTAAGTCTTTTAAGTCTTTTTTGTACTAGAGTTTATGCACCAAAACAAGTTCATCTCTGAGCTACAGAACTAGTGTCCTTCCTGCACAGTATGATGGCTAGACATCGTCATTAAGTTTGTTCTTGTATAATACTATTTAATAGATGAAATACCTTGTTTAAATAGATGAAATACCTTCAGGTATATGAAAATTTTACCCAATTATAAACCGGACTGATTTATTATTACTTTTTCATGATATCACCAGGAAGCGGTGCATTTGAAATGCTGCTTTTTTACCATAATTTCTGGACTTTTGAGCATACCTGAAAATAATTTTGCCGCATTGCAGTGTTCAAAGTGTGTGAAATAGTGCAGCTTATAGTCCAAGAATTACAGTACATGCACAAGTGTGCTTCTACAAAAGAACCTTACAAAGCCACATCATCATCATGTAGGCCTTCAGAATTGTTTAAAGGCATAATAATTTTAGGCAACAACAACTTTCAATGAAGAAGAAAACAAGTAAAAAAATTCTCATTCTGGCTGACCTAAAACAGGAAAGGTTTAATCTGATTCAGACAGACAGTGAAAAGAAATGTGCTTCTACACAGTGCAAGTAACTAGTTTTAAATCTATATCCAAAGGAATGCACACAAAAAACCCAAAATCAATGTGTGTACATCTGGTTACAGGATTTAAAATAATGAGATTTTCTCTTTCAGGGAAATTATGACGTATTTTTAATTTCATCTTACATTAAAAGGAAAAAAATCTAATCCCATTACAACAAAAATGGAGGATAATTTTCTTTAATGCCAAACCAAACTATGTCAAATTATACATGAACAGATATAAAGCAGTTAAAAGAGTATTTATTCCAAAATCGATGCCAACTGAAAGTTTTTTTTTATGTTTTCGGGGTAAAATAAAGTAGTTTGAGTGAACTTGACACAGGATTGCAAGGCGACAGGCTGCTATTCTACCAGAAAGAACAAGACAAGCCGACAACAAAATGAGAACGAGGGAACATTAGACCACAGACAACACATCAGTGACAGGTAATGAGGGAGTTAAAAGAAGGGTATTTTGTAACCTAAAGTGATTGTGGGTAATAAACCTTGGTCAAATAATGTTTCTGATCTCATCTCAGAGTCTAAAACTGGGCACAATCAGTGATAGACTCCAATCTCTTCGGGTTATATACTGAATTAGAACTGCCTAAATCTATTTCTAAGAAGAACGTATATGAAAATGAACGCAGAAATGCAGAGATTTCCACCTGCTTTGACCCAGGGCTTACACCACACACCATAAACGAGGACAACAGATGAGTGGAAAGAAGTAGAAGGAAGAAGGAGAGGGTTAAACATATGATTTAGTTACCTTTAATCTGGTTGCTCTCCATATTGCCATCTTGCATTTTACCTATGATGAAGACATATAGGACAACAACAACAAAAATAACCAAGACAGACAGGTCAACAAACCGTCACCACAGAGATGAAACAGTGAGACAGGATAATGACTTTTAATAACATCTTTGTGACAGTCACATAAAAAAGCTTGTGATACATAAGTGATGCTATTTAACAGTTTGTTACAGTCTCTCAGAAGTAGGTCAGTAAGAAAAAAATATATTTATTCAGTAAGAGCTGTATTATCTATCAATACATTAGAAATGAATTAAGAACAAAAGTTTCTTTGGCTACTCAAAGGGTCAATTTGTCTAATTTGGGGAAAAATACTAGAATATTGTTAGAATACTATTGAATTTATTTTTATCTTGGTAATTCAAATAAAAAAGTGAAACTCATTATGTTAAAACCAGATATTCAGATACACTATAAGAATACATATCAAATTATTTTCTTAACATCACACCAGATTAAATTATTCCTGTTTTTCCTGTCAGTTTTATTATAAATCTTTTTCCAATGAGATAGATTTTTTTAACTCTTTCCAGAGTCAGATGTCTAAATACATTTTCTTAGTATTTTGCTTAAACATTTGCTTGGCATGTGCTTTTTGCAGTAGTTGCTGAAATTTTGACCCATTCCTCTAGAACCAGTGTAACAGAATGATGTTTATAAGCCCCTTTATAATTCATAAACCTTTTCACACTAACTTTCTATGCAACTCTAATACAATTACGTTTTGTCCTTATCCTCCTTTTTAACAATTTATGTGTATGTTTTGGGTCATTGTCCTTTAGGAAGACCTATTTGCAGGCAAGTATTAATTTCTTGACTGATGTCTTGAGGAGATGTGCCAATATTTTCATATAATTCTCTTTTCTGAACAACTACACCAACTGATGCTGCCATACACTGTACTTAACAGTCAGAATCATGTTCTTAAGCAAATTATCTCCTTTTTTATTCTTCCACCATGTCACACAATGAGCCAATGTGTTTGAGATGACACCTTCACATACATCTACAGGTGTTCCTCAAATGCTGTGAATTAAGCTATTAGGGAAAACTTTTGAAGCACAACACATCTTCCAGCAAAGAGTGGCTCAATCAGGTGCTTTACGGCTGAAATATATAAACTTACATAAAGCAGAAAAGGCTAGAGTTCACCGATCAGTTATCAGTTTCATTGTGCTGCATGGTGACTAATGTTTCAACACAGTCTGTGTCTTTACCAGAGTCACAAATGAACACAGCAACAGGGCAATTACAAACTCCAACTTGTTTACAAATACAGAGAACCGTCATCTGGGGATTGGCAAGTTGTTTAGAGGGAAAGAACTCTTGTAAATTTCCGAATTTGAAAAAAGTTAATTAAAAACCCCTCTAATTTTGGCTTTCAGCAAATAAAAATAATTCCAGAATCATAACTGATGTAAAAGCAGAAATCTGATTAAATGTCAGAAAGTTATTAAAAATTTGTAAACATCCATCTTCTTTAGCAACAAGCTAACATAGTATTACCCTGATTTTGGATCACTGCCAAATCAAGTGATGGGTGATAATAGTACATTTGTGTTTTAAAATATCTTTTTTATGCAATATTATAATTCTATAAGAACCTAAACTTTGGGGTTTAATCAGCTCCAAGTCACATTCATTTAAATTAATAGACAAAATACTAAAATTATATTACTCTGTGTGTAATGGATCTATAGAATAAGTGTTTCACTTTTTTAATTGAATTACTAAAATAATACTATTTTGTGGGATATTCTTTTTTATTGAGATGTACTTGCATATTAAAAGCAGCAAAATGGAATAGTAAAAAAAACCTGAGTTTTAATATAAATAGTTTTAAACATTATAACCCATATGAGTCAAAGTATATATTACATGATGTTTACGACAACCAGCAGAAAGAGCATTGCACTGAAGACGGTGAGGGAATGTACAGCACAAACATAAGTACACCATATACAAACAGCAGACAGCATGCAAAGGAAAGTTCAGAAAACACATGCAAATCACATTCAGTGGTAGGCAAACTGGAGATGTGAACACAAAGAGAGAAAAAGAGCCTGAAGTAAAAGCCTCCCACATGATGAAGTTATGCAACAACAACTGGGGGCATTTCAGAAGCTACATTTGGGGACACGAGTTTATTATGCCTTTGGAGTCTACTCGATAGGAGGGAATTTAATTACAGTTAAATTAAAAACCAAAGATGCAAAGATATGATAACTAATTTTAGTCTATAATGTTTACATGTTTTTATAGGAAGACAATCAGAGGTCTAACTACATCTATTTTACAATGTCTTTCAACGCAAATGTCGAAGAAGATAATGCAACTAGAACTGAGGGTTAGAATACCATGGCGAGCCCATTATGGTCAAAACTTGCACATTAAGCCAGCTTCCTAGAGTAACAATAAAGCTGAAAATAAAAAAAAATGTTGCATTTCATTCCAGGACAGAACACGGTCACCCCTCCCATCTTTACCATAAACATCTTTTAGAACCACTCCAAGAAGCCAGAAAGGAGAAACATCAACGCAACACTAAATGACAATAATGCTTCTGCATCTTATCCTGGTGAAAATAGAGGATCAGTGCTACATGACCTCCAAGTTCACCAAACAAAATGAGATGACCCTACCAAAGAACTTTGAAACTGCTTATTGCCTTGTCATACTAATATCTAAATTAATGTATTTATTTGTATCTCAGTCTTATTATGAATTGTCAGCATTAAAGGCCTAAAATGCTTTCATTACTTGTGATGGATGAGGCAATCTTTTACCGGTGTCATACATAGAAACTGAAGGCACACGGGGACAATAACAAGAACACAACACTAATTTCTACAACTAAATCAAGCATGCATGGACAGCATGGACACAAAAAGGTCCCAAATAACTAAGGGCAGAAATCAGCAGAAGGTAGGCATCCGTGATAGGAGGCAGTCGGAGAATGAAGAAGGACAGAGGACAAGTCAAAAGTCACAACAGAGAGAGGTCAGAGATCAGACATTGTGTCAACCTACCATTAATTAGGCTGGCAGTGCCAGGGGCATTAATGCCTGCAGCCCCATCCGTGGCTATAGTTGCAATGGGGTGGTTTGGGGGATGGGAGCAGTCTAGCCAGTAACAATGAAATTTCAACGTGAATGAACCAAAACACAAAGATACACACACGCCCCCACAAACACGCCCCACCATGTGCACACACAAGACAGTGAACAGAAATAACATGGTTATAGCAGAATACAGAGATTCAGCATAATATGCAGACTTAGTGATTAGTGTGAAGCATAAACATTTACTTGTAAATGCATTATTTAATCTTTTTATCCAACAGCTATGATCTTGTACAGGAATTATTTTTAGGTATCTAAACAGTAACAACAGTAAACAGACGTGAAGCATGAGATCTAAATATGTCGAAAACTATATCCACTAAGATAAAAATATATATCGCAACATTAACTGTAAAGGTTAACACTGATTTATGTAGTAAATAATATAATTATACTGAATGTGTCCAATTAGGTTTACATGATTACATAGTCATTTTTATTTAGGTTTTAGATAAAATGAGCTTTTTCAAACCATGTTATTCATGTAATGTCAATAAGCATCACAAATCATAATTCCATTTGTTGCATAACCAACAAATAACCAGATTAAAAATTAAAATCTTCAATGTAAAGTAAATAAAACAAGGAAAAATAGCATAACCAACAAATTAACAGACAATGCTTTATTTGGCAATAAAGAATGAACTAGAATTTATCCTGGTAAAAAATAAAATAAATAAATAAAAAAGAATAGAGGACATTCAGTAACTCATTTGTAACTGTGCTTTTCTAAACGCATTCTATTACTTATGTCAACACTGCACTGTAGACAGAAAAATGCTGAACTAAAATATTTTTTGGTCTGAGTTTGTTTATAATCAAAAGTAACAATTAATTAAACAATTTTAAGACTACTGGGATCTTTCAATCTAAAACAATATTTCCTGGATGAAAGCTACAAGGCTGTCTAAATTAAAATAAAATGTTGCCAATTAATTTTAATGAAACTTCAAGTGAAACAAAGACACAGAATTTGTTTGTTTTCAGATCTGAGAAAATCTCCAGAGATATTAGGTTTTAAATTTACTGACTCATTTAGTCTGAGAAAGCAAAAAAGCTTCAAAGCAGAAAGTCTTAATGGCTTGTGCTAAACAAGAATAGAGGCGATAATGTTTAAATCTGCTTCTGCTGCCGGTACATGTTCTGTACACCTGCAAGGCTGTCACACTCATGTCATTGTTCTATAACAAAGCACTGAAATGAGTCTGACAGTCTGTTCAAAGAGGACCGATGTGAGCTAGTTAGTTTGACAATTGCAAAGCTTGTTATATAGCAGCAAAGGATTATGCACTATGAAATATGTTAACTGTTAGCATTTAAAAGGATGCAGTGTTGTGATTATAAAATATCTCTTTTTAAATTGGAGGAGTGGCACTTGGCTCCAGGAAAGGAGTGAATTATCAGTGGGATTTATAGGGAATTACATGTCAGAATAACTAGGTACAACTCCCAGGGGTCAGAGAAAGGTGATACTCTACCTGTGTTCTGATGTCCATCCTCCACTGCCTCTCCTTTGAGGAAAATTTGGAACAATAAGAGAGTAAGGACAATGATGCACCTGAACCCACAGAACCTGGCTACTGCCTCAGTACCACCAATACTCATCTCATACAGCATGAGTACACATTCATCTGACTGTAATGCAGTGTATCACACAAATACCTCTGGTTATACCTTAGTGCTTAAAATGCATCATATACTTAAAAACACTTATATAACACAATGGGCTACACAGACTTTCCATACATAAGGTAATGAAATGACAAAAGCTGGTTTGAAGGATATGCTGCAGAGTAACACTGTTATAAATTAAAAACACAAACAAAGCCTCAGAATGATTAATATTTAGGAATATAATGATTTTACCTTTCTTCTCTTTCTTCTCCTCTTCCTCAACACCAGCCCCAAGAAGGGTAAATATGATTCCAGTCTGTGAGTTGACACCAACTGCAGTCACCACCATACGTCCTGACCCCTCCATAACATGGGTCCCTGAAAGAAGGACAGCATGGTAATAAAAACACAACACATACATCTATATTTCAGTGATTATCTACAGTGCTGTGGAAAATATTTGCTCCCTTACAGCCTTCTTGTATTCTTACTTTTGTCTTACTGTAGCGTTTTAAATCATCTCACAATTTTTAAACAAAGATAACCTGAATAAACAGAAAGTGAAAGTTTTTTTCTAAAAAATATTTAAATTTTTAAACTTAACCTGATATAAAGCGCTGTAAGTAATTGCATTGTTGATGTTAAATCGTAAAGTGTATTTACATTCTATCTCACCAACCACACCCAGGTCTAATTACTTCCAGAGTTGTAGGTTTAAGAAATCATTTAGATATAACCTACTTCATATAAAGCAGATGAAAAAATTACATCATGCTTTGATTGAAACATTAAATAAACAACTAGTCTGGAAAGGATTACAAGGACAGTGCTAAAGGGCAAGAAAAGCAATAAATACACACTCCTATTATTTTGTATGAAATAACTCATGTTTGTTGCTTCTGGTCGTTGTACAAATACAAGTAAACTTGGTGCAAAGTGCAGGTTTTTTTTTTTTTTTTTAAAGGACATCATATACATTAGACAGTGAAATATGGGGTGGTGGAAGTGTGATGGTCTCCGGCTGCTTTATTGCTTCAGGACACAGACAGCTGGTGTTATCATGATTACTCGTCTCTAGCAGAAAATCTTAAAAGAGAATTTCCAGCAATAAAAAAAAGAAAGATAATGAAGAATTTGGAGTGGCCTACTTAAATCTGAATGAGATACTTTTGCTTAACCTTAAACAGGGCATTCACGTTCAAAAACCCTCTGATGTCAGAGTTAAAAATAATTATGCTAAAAAGAGGGGACTGAAATTCATCCCAGCAGCATAACAACTAATTTCTAGTTACTGCAAATGATTCATGGCAGTTGTTGTGATTAAAGGTGGAACAACCAGCTATTAGGTTTAAGGGGAATTATTTTTCCCACACAGGCCAAAGTTGGTTTGGATAGGTTTTTTTCTGAAAAAAATGGGTTTTGTTCAAAATTCTAATTTGTATAATGATCTAAAACATTTAAGTTTGACAAAACATAAATAAAAATGGGAATATTTAAGGGAGGATACACTTATTCACAGTATGTTCTTAAACTTTGAATCCCTTAAGCGTTAGGATATATTTAAAATTTCAAAATAAAAAATAAAGAAAACACTCAAATCAGTAAAAGTCCTATAGTTTAAATCCAAATCTAACAGTTTTCAGCACTACCAATAATTGAACATTTAAAGGTTTTGAAATATGCCTTTTTGACATCATTACAAAGTGATTGTGTTTTAAAAGCTTCTTGGAAATAAAAAAAAAACACCTTTTAGAGATTTGTTTTTTTACAAATATTTAAATCAGTGCTGTCACAGTAAACTATTAAATTATGTGAAGCAGAAAGATATTAAATTCACAGAAAGATATGAAGCAGAAAAATGTTAAATCTCCTTATCAAAGAAGCTAATCTACATTAAATATTTTAAAGCAAGAGTGAAGAAATGTGCCAGATACAGATATGTGTCGACTGCAAACTACATTAGCTTCTGTGGAGTGGTGGCACCTTTACACACACTGTACATACACACACAAATCCATTAACCTTCGTGAGACAAAGTTGATGTGGGTGAGTCTGAGGCTAATTAAAGCAGCCAGCAAAAAGGCACACAGCTAATTAACCAAAGAAAAAAGGTTTAACGTGATATCAGATCAGCCCACATTTTTGTTGTCCGTGATATTCTTGGTTTCATATTATTTATCTAATTTTCTTATTATTTAGAATACTTATGCACCAACGAGAAAGTTACCAATGCCGCTGCACATCTTCTGTACAGTGATAATTAAGGCTAATGAACTGTAAAAAAAAACATACATCCGTAAATTATGGTGAGGGCTGCTTGAAGTATTATAATACTAAGTTAGAGGTAAAGAATAACAAAACAATATTTTGTATGATATTTCTACCATAATCTTCTATGGATTTTTATTTTAGGGTGGACAAAAAAAGAAAAAGAAAAACATTAATTACCTACTAATCCATAAAGAAACTTAATGGATCAGGCCTGACGGTGATTTAAATTAACTTTCACATTAGGAAAAAATTTGCATCATTTTAAACCCAATAAATACTTGAATAATTAAAAAAGGGAAATCATTATTTGATAATCTGATGAATTGTCAGTTCTTTCACATGAAAATAAATAAAACTGCCCCAAATGTTATAGTAGTTTAATTAAAAAGGAGAGACGCCGTACATAAACCAGAATATAACTATTTATCAAAATATGAAAAACACAAATTTGATTGCATGTCTTTGAGTGAAATAAGGCTTACAACATAGCCAGAAAATACTGATTGTATCTTTTTCTACTTCTGGCTCTGCACCATCATGAGAGAGAGCAAAGAGCTGTAAAGAGATCTTAGCAGCAAGACAGACAAATCACCACAAGAATGCAATGGTCTATTGGGTTAAGCAAGAAGATTAGTGAGACAGTGACGCCTCTTGGTAGTTTTTAAGACAGTTATATGGTTTGAAATCAGATATTATACCTTAAAATCAACTATACAAGAGGAGCTTGTCAATCATACAAAGACAGGTTGATCTAAACCTCACCAAGTACATCATTGGTAAAACACTGCAGGAGCCACATGTCCAGGTCTGTTTTAAGACTCATTTGCAGTATCTGATTGATTTAAAGTAGTGTTTTCATCAGACCAACATCAACAGAGTAAAGTATGGGGGTGGAAACATTATGATTTAAGCTGATTAGAAAATAATTTAATGTAAAATATTTTCTCTCAGAAAGCAAACTGAAGACGAGTCATATGTCTTTTTAAATAACACTGACCTAAAACACACCATCAATGCAACAAAATGAAAACTCCAGAATGAACAATAAATCAAGGTCTCTGGGTAACTTAGACAGCTTTTAGAGTTCTTTTCTACATAAATAACTTTGGATAAACATAGAGCTTTAAGCTGCCAAGCAATAGCGAGGTAACCAAAATAACTTTGGACAATTCCTTCAGAGGAGAGGACCAAAATTCTTATAAACCTAGAGAGCAACAACTAGAAACATTTTACAGTAGTACTGCACAATGACGATATCATCAAGAAATATCAGCATGGCCAATATTCATACCGCAAAGTACATCTATATTCCAAGTGTTAGACGCTTGCATTTTACACTCTAATGTAAATAGTACTGAGCCGGTTTGGCAGAGTCTCACAGCAGCAGATCTTCATGCCAGACACAAAGGCATCGCTCAAAATGCTAAAGGTCACACAGTGATGAAAGAAGAGATGAGGAAAAAGAGAAAAGAAGAATACAGGCATATTTCACACTGGATATCATCATTCCAATATAATATAGATTTCTCCACCAAGTATTAATAAATGTTTGGCTTTTGGAATAAAATTAAAATGTCATTCAATGACATGCAAACAGATGAAATATTAGTGAATGCTCACTTCCTTGAAACTAAGTAAGTCTGCAGGTGATCATATAATTATTCCTCCAATATATCTATGATGCACATATAAAAAGGGTTCCTACAAACAGAAAAAATGCTTAAACACAATCCTTATCTTTTGATTTAGTCTGGAAAGATCAAGTTTAGTTATTTGTTTTTGCTTTGTTTGAAGGTAATATTGAACCACAAACTAATTTCACAGCAGCTTGGCCTATACCTTTCATTAAGGCGTGACAGTCTTCCTGACAGGACTAGGTTTCTTGATCAGTCTATTAGATTTAGTGAAGTAACTGACTTCATATGACATCACTTTATAGACCAATTCCCCTTCAATAAACTCTTTTTGACAGCTGGAAACATGGAGGTACTGAAAAACCCCTCCAACAAAGTAAGGAGGCCCTTTTCAAAGGATCAAGATCTGTCTAATTTTTTTAGAGTGTAATTTCTCAGTGTTAGATTAGTCTATAACCCAATCTATTTTATGTGTATGTTTGGCTCCTGTGATGAGAGGCAAATTTACACAGGCCTACTGACTGAAAATTACAAAACCATTGTACATTTTTCAGAATAAATATTTGTCAAGTGTAGTGTATGTTCTGCCTGATACTATCTAGTAAAAGTTACTAACATACCAGATAACAACATGGGGTCCTTGTCTGCGGACTTCTTGACGTGATCGGATTCTCCAGTCAGCGATGACTCATCAATTTTTAAGTCATTGCCCTGGATCAACACTCCATCAGCAGGAAGCAGATCACCTGCAAAGCAAAAAATGTTTTAAAGTATTAAATATTGTTTGTATACAATGGAACTAGAGATGAAGTAATATTATTTTTGCTTTCTCTATATATCTATCTGCTATTAAGTCATTATTCAATTCAAGACTAAATCTGTAAATCTGTCGACGTGAAAAACACTTTATGGCTTTAATCCTGTTCTAGAAATGAGATAAACTCTATTTTAGTTTTTAAAACAAGAGGCAGCAGGTGGGAAAATTAGATAATTTTCAAACATATTTAAGGTGTTAAATGGCTAAAGCTGAGGACCATCTCACCGTATTTAATCTGTGCAATGTCCCCAACTACAATGTCGGCAACAGGCAGCTGTATGACCTGGCTTCCACGGACCACCTGAAACTTCTGCTCCTGCTCGATGCGGCTCTGCAGTCCACGGAACTGCTTCTCCTTCGACCAGTCGTTGAAGGCTGTCACCAGAACTACACACACTACGGACAAGAGGATGGCAGCACCCTCGATCCAGCCTGCATCTGCCTCACCCTCATCCTCCACTCCACCGGCTGCTGCACCGCATGCTGAAAAACAAAAAAGAAGCAAGACATAAATAACATATTCATCTTGGGCATTCATCAACAATCGGATTTGACCTGCTTGTTCAGATTGTTACTATAGCTGAAAGGGTTTATATTGATTATTTCTGTTACCTGTCAAAGTGTGCAAATCCTACATTTAAGAACTGTGCTACACAATAGGCAAGTATGGAATTAAAACAAACTCTGGCTTAAATAGCCCCATGAGAATCATCATCTCATTGCCTCATATGCCCTACTTCAAATGAGGCTCTGCATTCTACTGGCTGCACACTGGTAGACGAGGGGAATGAAACAAAGCCTATTCCCAGTACTCTTTGTACTTGTTCATGTAATATTCAAGGAGCCATTGTACTCTGGACCAAAAGAAACAAACAAAAAACAACAAAAAAATAAATCCCTTAAGACTCTGCTGGAATATATATTTTTTCTTTTCTTCAAACTAGATGAATTCATTCTGTCTAGCTTGATCACTGCACTATAGTCAGCAGAACAATGGGTGATCTTTATGCACAGTCCTGAATACAGTTATCAAAAGCTAGCATACTGTAGATCATAATGGACATTAGCGTTTCTGGTTAATGCTGCTCTATATGCCTTCAAATAAAATTAAACACTCAACATTAGCTTTTTTAAATATTTTGAACAGTTTAAAAAAATAGGTCAAAAGAAACACAAAGAAGCAAGAAACCATTTAGATGGAGACTAAGGATATGATTGTCCTGTGTCTTTTTGTGTTACCTTGTGATGGATTGGCAACCTGTTGGCATCAGTCCAATTTATGTAATTTGTTGATGGTTTGCTAGTTTATTGTGATGTTTTTAATTAGTTTGTTCAGCATCCTTTAGTTTTGAAAAAGAAAATGTTAATATAATTATTGTTACTAAAAAACTAATTGGTACAGATCTAGTTTTCTTTTAAGAGATTGAAAGTACCTGGTTAAGTCACAACATTTGTGTTCTATTCTACTATTATAACTATATGTAATACTTAGAAATGTAGAAATATTAGAAATGTGATGTCTTCAGCAGTTCTCTGTGGAGCAGTGAACCAATACACAATCCAATATACTAAACCAAGATATTTACTTCAGTTTTCTTTTTTTAGGTATTTTATGGGATTTAAAAATGCTATTTTTCCATCTTTTACTTGATACTCACAATTACAAAGAAACTAAACAGCATCCTCTCAAAAAATATTCAAATTACTTGAGATAATTTGAAAAAATGTGTACAAAACAAATACAGATGGAAAAACATTTGTAATAGAACATTTCCAGCAAAATATTCTGTAAATCAAGGTGTTTCCAAAGGGAGCAGGAAGAAGAAATGGCTTATCCAGTTCTGTCTTCATACAAGTTCTTAATCAAACTAGTGATTCAATAAACAGAAATGTTTGTCATGAACTTAAGACCTACCACAAAGGCTGAGGTAATAACATATCTTCTCTTTGGCATTTTCAGCTTCATCTAAGCTTGTAAATCCCTTAAAATGATGACTGAACCCCTGGGTAGGGAAATGAAGTCCATTACTGTGATAACGAAAGAGGCGATGACTGATGCAGCTGACTCAGCAACTCTTTACTGTCTCTGTCTTCATTTCCTGTTTCATGGCTCACAGAGCTGATGTATGGGTCCTGGGAGCTCAAGGTTATTTCTCCACTCAAAACTTCATTAACCTTTCCAGTACCTTTCTAACATGCATTTAATACAGTCATAATGTGCACAAATGCTCACACTTGTGGGCAGAAAAATTAGATGTGTGCTTGATGAGTCACTTGACCTCTTAAGGCAGGTGACAAACAAACTAGGACCTGCCTCGCCTGTTAAAAAGAGAGCTTACACAAATGTGGTTGAGACTGTATCAGTCATGATTACTGGTAGTGAGTCATCGGTTAAATTCCCTGCAACACTGAGAGCATCAGAACTAATGATGTGTGTTTCTCTAATTTTAAACCAACTGGGAGCAAGCCTCACAGGAGGAGATGCCACAGCAGCTGGGTAACTCACCATCTCCACCGGTCTGCCCGGGAGGGTGGTAGAAGGAGAGGCCCAGGGATATTAGAGCAGCAATCTCCAGGATGATGAGGGTGACATCCTGCAGTGCTTCCCATACCAGCTGTAGAAATGTTTTTGGCTTTTTTGGAGGTATCAGGTTTTTACCAAATAGTTCTCTTCTTTTGTCCAGGTCCGTTTGAACACCTGCAAGACCTGAAAAGGGAACACAATGGCTGTGAGCATAGGTGGGGACATTCATTTAATGAAAAAAGAAACATAATAAATATCTAAATGCTTAGCTGTAATTTAATTTCCTGACACTGTCGCTGGTAAACATGTTGATCCCAGACAAATGTACTCTCAATCATTTCTCTTGATTTTAATTTCCAGGCATTATTCTTTTGCACTCTCTTACCCCTTTCCAGCCCCTCCCCTGCCACAAACACACCAACTCTAATTACCAGATTGAGTCATGGTGGGCCACGGATTTCTGCATTCCTTATATAATTCAGCTCAAGCGATAAGGGCCTTTATGCTTTGACCTTATCCACCTCCTCATACACTGTGATCTATTGTGCATAAATATCTTTAGTACGTTAATGTGAAGCGCTTCATGCTGGCTTAAGGCACAATTTATGTCTAGAAAGCAGTTCAGGGATTTTCTTTTCATATGAGCTCAGCATTGACTTAAAAGTATAGTTTGGCAGGACCAGTGACTGGTTTTTACAGTTGAGAATTTATGGACAAGTTAATATAATCAAACACTGTTTTAATGAAAAATTGTATCTACCTTTAACATAATCTGGACAGTTATCAGTTATTTGGAGTAATTTTATAATAGTAATCTATTGGTGCACATAATTGACATTCTCATTCTGAACGTCCTTTGTTACTAGTTGAGCATGTCTTTAATTGGTTGCCATTAATCATAAAACCTTGAAGTGCAGTCTTTATATACAGTACAGTAATGGTTTTCATTTCTTTAACCTGTAAAGTCAACTGTGGTTGAATAAACTATAGTGCAAGAATTTGGTGATAGTTCTGAAAAAGGTTCCATGTGTTGGCTGTATGACTTTACTAAGCAGTTTGAGCAAAAGGAGTAGATTTGTGATGCAAATTTAACACTGGAAAAATAATCCAGAGGGTGAACATCTTTACCAACAAACTTTAACCAGTATTAACAGACTAACGAATGTCCACTGCAACAGCATTCAAGAAAGAACTCAACAGTAATCAACAGAGAAAATAAAGCTGGTTTTAGGCAAATACAAGACTGACTGCTGTGTCCTGTTTGATCAGTAGTTTTTGCCTGGGAACTTTTCTAAAGATACAATCTTTCATATTGTTGAATAATGAACTCCGGCCTTAACTGAGGCAAATGAGTTCTACGCTCCTGGTATGGAGCGTAGAACTCACACTCCAAATGGAGAAAATGTGGAACATTTTCTCCATTTGTTCCACATTGGCTCAGATGTTATCATGTGATAGCATGATATCCACATTTTCTCCACAAATGGAGAAATGGAGAAAATGTAGAACATGTAGAATGTGGAACAATGTAGAACATTTTCTCCATTTGTGGATAAAGGCTCTAATTGATGGTTCACTAGAGTCCTTTAGATAAGGGCATAGCGTATTGCTTTTGAATTTTTTTCTATTCAAATGATTTCTTGAATATATGTCAATTGTAAAAAACAATTCACATCACTTCATGCCATTAGTCTGATGGATTTATAGTTTGAAAATGGTTTTTGCACTTGGGTTGTTTAGTTTGTTTAAAATAAATTCTGGCGCATTGTCCCACTTGGTGTGATCCATTTCTGTGTGTGAACACAATAATTGCACTAGAACCCACATCAAAACAATTTTGGTTCCAAAACTCTAAAGCCAATGCAATTGTTACATTGTTACATGGTGTACATTGTTTCACTCATATTTGGGCAGATGACTACATCTGTCAACTCCTACAAACACCTCATGAAAACATTGAAGTGTTCAAATTGTTCAGTAAGCAAATAAGACAGATGGGGTTTGAGCAGATGACTGAGCAGTGCTATGTTAACGTAACAACATAAATATGGCTAAACACAGTTTGTCCTGGCATAAAGGATATATTGGTTGAGACAAAATTACCAAATGATGACAGAAAGACCCACGACTGTTCAGTTAGTTATTAAAACACATAAGAAATAATCAGATATAAGAGCTATTTTATTTAACAACTGGACATTCTGGCCTTACAGAATACAAGAAAAAATATTGAAGGACTGAAGGTTAAAACATATTGTACAGTCTATCACTGCAAACTATATTTACATCACATTTTAAGAAATCTCTGAATATTATATTAAGTTGCAATACCAAGTTGGACTCTTATCTGAAGCTAACATAATTAATGTTGTTTTTCAGTGCTAAATCATTGTCTTGCTGCTGACTCCACACAAAAGCATGGCAAGTATTCACAGGAGCTCTCTCTCTCTTTCTCCCACACAACAATGCATGTTACGGCTGCCTTATGTCATGCATAGTGCGTCACAGGGTCTCCCAGGATTGGCCCGGGATTGCACCTGATAACATCGCTGCTGCTTGACAACGTTCACATCTAAATGCATACGACAGGTGAGAAAATGACCGGTGCAGAAAATAACCGGTGCTTCAGTAAATCAAACGTGGAAAAGGATGTTGAAAAAGAACAGAAACATTAAAGAAAGAAATGTTAACATGGCTCACAGTAGACAGAAAGAAGGATATTTCCTCCTATGTTGTGCTAATTACAAATAGATCAGTCAATAAATAGGATCATTAGCTATTCACTTGTAATTATTTTTATGAGACGACCTGGCATGCTCTTCCATTGATCTCCACAGAAGCCTTCTTTACATAACATGTAAACATCTCTGTGTGAATGCATGTGCGTGTATGGCCGGGTCTGTGAGTCGTGACTAGCTACTTGAGCTGTTTTGTGTGTAAGAGAGCTGCGCCAGCATGCCTGTGGTTGCTTACACTATCACATGATAACATCTGAGCTCTTATATTTGCCAATTACCATTGGTCAGATACACACACATAGTGCATGCATACACAGTGCATGCACAGAAACGCATAGATGACAGACAAGTAATGTTTGTGAATATCCGTGCACAGGCACATATAATGATTACAGATATTAGGGTGCATTTTTTCAAAGCCCCTGCCATTTTTTAGTTCTGTCTAGAAGACATCAAATACAACTTCTAGATAGATTTCTTTCCTTTTCTGCCACATTCACAAACATTCACTCTTTAGTGGTAAAGAGTGATAGAAATATCAGTATTTAACTAAACCTTAATTGAAGGGTAACTTTGAATTAAAATACATATATACTGAAATATATAGTTGATGCTGTCGCTTTATAAAGCAATCTATGTTGTAATCATTCATCATATATTATGCTTGACTGTGTTGCAGTTTGGAGCTTCTTACCAATATTCGAACTACATACAACAAAGAAAAAAACTTTTTTGCTCTAAAACAATAGCAATAAATAATAAAATACAAGTGCTGTACTTGTGTAACTTTCTTCAATCAGCAATGCATTTCTCCATATTTGAGTACTGTACACTTGTAGGCTTGTGGATTTAAGCACATTTTAAGAAAATCAAATTCCACAAGCAATTGGATTTTGAATTCAGTTTTCTACTTTTCCTTTAATTATTACTGTGTGATGTTTGACTCTGAAATATTGTTCAGTAATGCTTAATTAAAAAAAATTATGTTTTACTGATGTCCACTAAAACTGTTAGAATAAAGAAAATACAACTACAAATACAACTATAGATGCTTAAATGCTACTAACAGTAACTACAAAACACATAAAATGCATGATTAAAATGCATGACTAATATGTAACATATTAGTCAGGGACATAGTACCCTGCTACTTTTAGAACTGCCTTCATTCTGTCTGGTATAGATTTTAAACAAGATGTCTGAAACATGCCTCAAAGATTTACATCATAAAATTGCATTTCTGAAATACTTTTTATTATTTATTTTTTTCAATAATTATTTTTGTTCATTATTGACTTTTTGTTCCAGTGTTGCATAAAATATGGCCTAACATCATGTAACGGAGAAGAGCACACTTAAATCCTTTAACTAATTTTCTTACACAACACTTATTGGTCTTTATTCTCGCCCATTTTGGTAAGATTTCTGTCTAGCTACAAAATTGTTCTTGAAAACCCAGCAGAGTATTATCTAAATCTGCTTTGACAAAGGCAGCCTCCCTAGTATCCTATTTTCAGACAAAACTTTATGCCTTCATGCTTGCATGAGGCAAAATGGGATCTTTTTTAATTCAGAGGGAATATGATGGCATATTTTAACAGTTGCCCTTTTTTTGTCAGGGGCTAAAAATAGATCTCCATGGAAACACTACGCATCCCACTCAGAGAACAGAAATACCCACGACTCTGAACCTTGGAGAATGTGTGAATATGTAAGTAAGTGCCGGTTTTGTGTGTCCATTTTTGGTGAAAGGGAATGTGTGGGCACATGTGCACATGCAGAAAAACACAGAAAAGACTGAAGTGATGTGGTGATATTTCAATTTCCATCATCAGCACGGTTATCAGGAAAAATATACAAAATATTTAATTTAGCAAATAAATAAAATAATACAAATTAGGAACTGCTCATAAATATTTCTGAAATGTCTTGTTAACTCCAAAATACACCAAAAAAATTCTCACTTCCGTGTCTCAACTAATTCTGATCTTTCAGATTTGGGAATGGTCTTAGTTTTTTTTTTTTATTGTTATTTTTTGGCCAAGTCTAGGGTCTGTTTGATTCTCTTGGTTACATAAAAATGATCAGCTCAGGCACTCTACAACAAGCCATTACATTAGTCTTGATCTTATTATACTAATTTATTGAATTTTATCCTGGCTATTTGTGTTCTTGAGTCAGCTTATTCTTGTTTTATTTCTTCCTCTAGCCATATTTTTTTGTTGTTTTTACTTAATTTCCTGGTCACATTTATATTCCCTGCAAGAAATTGGCAGTCAAAATCTCTGTTCCTTGGATTAAAATTTTATTTCTGATTTCATTACTTCATGAATATTTGTTATAAAATTATCATTTTTCACTGTAACATCATTAAGGTTTATATTTACTCTTGCCTTGTCTGTCTAGCATTTTTAAATGTATTTTTTGCATTTCCTGTATTTTGAATTTCAGGCATCCCATTTAAAAAAGCTAGTTTAGATGCGCTAGGATATTTCAAGACATAATTCAAATTGCATGGTTGACTACTATATCAAGTATGGATCCAGCAGGCCAGACTGATGTAATAGAAACATGTGCTTGTATGACCTTCACCCACTTGGATTATTTGTGAGTCGGTGCATGGGTGTGTAGGCCTGGGTGGATGAGTGTATGTGTAAAAATAAGTGTTTATTTTGTGTGGGTATATGTGAGCCAGTTTGTCACCTGGAGGTGCACAATAGTGAGAATGGTATAAAGCCTGCAAGACTCAGAACCCAAAAGCCACAAGTGACAGGTGAATCTGGCTCTAAAGGTAACAGGAGCCTCAGGCAGACAGACAAGGTATCAACCCAAGAGCAGCCACACCACTACATCCCACTGTGCAGGTCAAACTTAGGACCCAGTACCTTCAGGGGCCCAGGACCTCTGGCTACAAGGCAGCACAGCACAAAGCAGGGAAAACCCCCCACAAAGAGCCCCCAGCACATTGGTCAGGTACCAGCCCACAACAGCAGCAGGACCCCAAAAGAGCCAGATCATGGAGGGTACCTGCTTGGTGCTCCACAATCCCCACAAGGTCCTTCGTCCTACACATCAATGTGTGGTGTTACAGTTGGTGATTGTCTGAATATGTGATCACTAAAGTGCACACTGTAACTGTGTTTTCAGATGAATACTGATGCTTTAATTGAATAAACAGTGGAGGAAAATAGTCCAACTATTGACTGTGACAATGAAAAGTCTCGTCATGATAAGAAGTTTAACGCAATAAACAATATGATAAATGCCCACCCCTACATACTTCACAAGAAAAGAGACAATAGTTCCTTTACTGAAGGTGGAAAGAACAAGATCAAAGTTTTGTGTCTTGCCATAAGTTTTCGCAGTTTTCAAGAACTCCAGTGCAGAACTTTCGGGAAGTAATCCCACAATAAAATTTGTACTCGGGACCACACAGGAAAAAAGTTCTGTTTAGAATGTGTGTCAAGAAGAACCTGCAAGAACCCCCAAACAAGGAATCCTAGTAAAATGACAACCTTATGTTCTGGCAATGTATAAGAAAGAGAACAAATTTCTCTGTTTTTGAGGACTATGCATGGGTATTTATGTAAAGAATTTTCTTGCCAATTTTTGCTTTATTTTAATGATTAAGGATAAACTTCAGCACAATCCTCCACTCTGTGGCAGAAGGTCATTTCTCTTTGGGACGAGTTGATGTCAGTTGTTGTCACCACACCAACTCATGCGGTATTTGACCGCTGGGCATTGAGCGGTCACAGTCACAAAGGCCAAAGATTCAAGCAAATATACCGTATTGTATGGAAACAAACAAGTAGTTTCATGATGAGTCACTGAGTCACTTGGACACATGAACTCATATGAACACAACATACATGAATAAATCATTTCTCTGCCAGAGGGCAGTCCTTTTTGAACGTTAATGGAGAGCAAAGTGACAGTGTGGTTTGTGACACAGAGTCACATTATAAATGTACTGTGGGTGGTAACACTTAGGGTTTTGCTATAGAATGTTTAAAATATTTTTTTAAATAGAGGACAAACAGATGTGAAAGTGTAACTAACACCCCTTGGGAAACTAAACCCCGACCCCGGCAAATTAAGAAAAAAATTTCAGAAGAGAAGGCTTAGCCAAGAGACATAAACGAGAGTGGGGATGAGTGGATGAGCTGAGTGGGGCTATGATCAGGACAAAAGAAGTACTTTTGTCAACTTATCTACTTTGTTGCTATATTTATTGATTTTTTCCAGATTCCTCTAGTGACTGGTTTTCAAAACAACTAGTAATAAATCTAGCAACTCTTTTTCTGTGTTGTTGGAAACTTTTATGGCGACAACGCTCTTCAGCTCAGCTGCAAGAGCTGGCTTTAGCCTCTCCTGCTTCCTCTGTACTGCAGGCGGTCTGACACAGTCATCCGTTCAACACCATACCTTCACCAATGGTCAGAAAATATCAAGATTTGCACAGAAACATAAAAATAGAACCCTAAATAATTTCTTTAGACAATGTTGATTTGGGGGTTAGTTTCACTATAAATATGCACTGTTCTGAACCTTATAAACTAAAATCACACATTCTGACAATCACCAACTGACCTATAAGACTTTTTACATGTGGAATAATAGACCAATTAACAGCTTCATTTGAACATTTGAACCAAATACTGAACCAACTAAATAAAACTTTCCTTCTTTGCTTTTTCTGCAAGAGAACACAAATAAGGACAGTCTTCATCTGTCTTCCAAAAACCAAATTAAATGTATGTTGCAATCCAGAAAATAATGTGAGTTTGTGTATTTGAGCCTGTGGGGGCAGCTGCACAAGTGGGTGAGTTTTGCTGTCAGGTACTGTGGTCCAAGAGCCTGACTCATGTGAGACATGGTGGAGTGGACTGAAAAGAAAAAATATATGGCCATCTCACTCTCTCACACACATACACACACACACACACACACAGGTATTTCTACAAGATATACTTATTAACAGGTATAGGAGCATTATTATTGGGGGAAACCTATAGTGTGATAACTAACTGAAAATTAATATTTCACTCCATATTAATTTTAAAGTTATTAACTGATCAAAACTACATAGTTCTACAAATTATTTGTATGACAGCAACATGTGTAATTAATTCACTCTACACTGTGTAAGTCTGGGAATTTGATTGCTGATAGAAATCATTTCCACTTCTTAGGAAACCCTTTCAAGTAAATCTCAAGAGCAGCACAGAGAAAGAAAAAACTGAAACAAACTGCGTATCACTCAGACAGCATGAAGATGTCAGTGCCTATGATCCTTTTAGAAATTCATTATACATCTGCTTTACTGGGGAAAATCTAAGGGCTTTGTTTAAGGTCAGAAGATGTATAATATTCATTGTTTAAAAGGATGTAAAAGATTTCTGCACTCTCTGATTTAAAACATAAAAGGTTTAATCTGATTTACCATCAATCGGGATTACCAAACTTAGTTCAGTTCATAAAATATCACAATAATAAGGACAATATGCTTACTTCAAATCCAAAGTTTACATAATTTTTTTTAGTATTTAATAGAATTGCTCTTAAACTGTATGACTCAGGGGAAATGTTTTAATAAGATTAAATTTTGTCTATGAAAAAGAAAATTTAATTTACAATTAGTCGGATGCTTCCCATCTAACAATATCACACATTGTTATTTAAACCATTTAAACAATAATGGGCGTACTTCCACAGGCTTCTCAGTTTGTTACCATTTTGGCCCACTTCTCCAGACAGAACAGGTGTGACTTTATTCAGGTTAGCAGGCCTCCTTGCTCACACACACATTTTCATCTCTGCCTGCAAAAATTATAGGACTGAAATCAGGGCTTGTGAAGGCCATTTAAAAACACTGAACTTGTTGTCTTTAAGTCACTTTGTAAGTAATTTTGTGTTATGCTTAGGGTCACTGTCCTTTAAAAAGACCCATCTGTGCCAAGGATTAAACTTTATGGCTGATGTCTGAAGATGTTACTTTAATATTTCCATAATGGTCTTTCTTTATGATGGTATCTATTTTGTGCATTATGGTATTGTCAGGCTTGTAGGTGCCCCCTTTTCCTCTATTCATCTATTACCAGGTTGACCCTTACATATCACCACCAAAATGGATACAAGAAAGACACCAGTGTCCTTATGACACCCCCCTTTTTGTACCAAAATACCAAGATTTACAAAGGTGCATAAGGGTGTTCCTGATAACTTGTGTGATTTCTTTTAAATTTTCCAATATATAAGAAAGGAAGCAGTTTGAGAGATGTTGCTTCCAAATATCTCAGATTTTGTGAAGTAACCAATGAGAATCATGTAAGGGCATGACAACATCATTGCAGCTCCTCCTGATAGTTTAAAGGAAGTATAAAAAAAAGAAAATCTTTGGGAACAAAAAGTCTGTTAATTGTTCAGGTATTTAGCAGAAATAATTTTGGTTACCTTTACTAACCTAAAATAAGTTCAGTTTATCCTGATTTCATGTCCATCACACAAAAAAGGTGATGTGTTTTTTATACAGTTTGTGTTTATTTGCAAGTATCAACTGTAAATGTTTTTACTCAAGCCTCTGTGATCAAAATACAAAGAGTAATAAAATCCTTCTTACTGCCTGCTTATTGACTTTAATAGTCATTTGTTTCTTTTTTTCCCCATCTGAGCTTCAAACACTGTTACTCTAACCAGACTGACTGCCCTACATGTGGACAAAACTTTAATGAGACATCTGTTTACTGGCAGTCTGAGGGCACCAGAGGTGTGTTTGTGCGTGGTAAAGAAAAGAAAAAAGATAGTCAGGGTTTGTTTGGACACGACTGCTTGGTGATAAAGACAAAGTGTAATGGGGTCAGTAACATCATCCTGTAATTCCAGACTGGTCAACCATGTAGTCAGCATAGGCTATTCAAGGACTCCTTAGTTTTCACCCAGCCATTATCACCATCTTTCGTTCATTTATTCATCCATGTTATCCAGCTAAATTCTCAATCCGAGTAGAAAAAGTCTCCAGGCATTGAACCTGACCTGCCCTCTCCTAAGTGAACAGCAGATGCGCAGGGGGGCCCAATCTAATTTTTTGTCAGGGGGCCCAAGATTCCTGGCGGTGCCCCTGTCTGCACACAAATAAATTTCATACAAACACAGGCACATATCAGCAAGCCTTCCCCCAGGGAGTGAAAAGAGAGAGCATCCGAGGCCAAGAGGCTGAAAGGGAGAGTGACAGTGGTCTATCTGCGGTCTCCCATCTGGGTGTCAGTCTCTGGTTTCGCCCAGGGGCTCAGATAAGCACAACACAATAGGGACAGCTATTAAAATTCAAACTACCAGAGAGAGTAATGAAATAGTCATGACAGGTAAGGGAAATCAACACACTCTGAGATGCACACCTTATATGTGTGGCCAGTAGTGTAGCAGAAGTAGTAAAAATAAAATGTTTCTGTTTGTCCTCAGAACAAGGAAAACAAAAGGAAATCTAAAAAAAAAAAGAAAATAAAGTAAAATGGACGACAACAATAATAATATATCCTTGGGTGATAATTAATAGACAATTGAAAATTGCAAATACTCTCACTACTATTGGCTCAGAACTATATTACATTCTCAGGGTAATACATTTTCCAAACTAAAAAAAAAGAAAGAAAAAAATCCTAATTTCACCAGACTCAGATTAGGCACATCTGCCTTTGGGTGTTTTTCACTTCTTTTCTCTGCAGCTCATCTAAGCTGGTTCGGCAACATTGGTACAGATTCATTTCGAGTCTTTCCAGGAATAATTGGATTGAAGTCTGAACTCTAGCTGGGCAATTCAGGGACATTCATAGACTGTCCTGAAACAACTCTGGTTACCGTCATGCTGAAGCATAAATTGTTTACATAGTCTCAGGTTCAGAGGACTCTGACGCAAGAATTCATCAAAACTTTCTCCATGTTCGGCTGCTTTCATCTTCCCCAGAAAGTGGGACTAGCACCCCCTTTCTGTCATAAAATAAATGTCCACAACATGATGCTGCCACCACCAAGCTTGAGAGTAGGTGATGAGCAGAGCATGCTTTTTTTAGACATGACACTTGGATTTCAAACCAAAGAGTTACATTTGGTTTCATCAGATCAGAGAATATGGGTTCTCTTGATCTGACAATCACTAAGGAGAGTTTTGATTCAACTCAAGCTGACTGCCATGTCTGTCCGACTCCAATCCATCCGTCTGATGGATTGGGCAATAAATCCATTGCATATAAAAAATGTAATTTTTGGAAAACCTTGCTTTTCTTTCACCTATGCACTCCTTGGGATTTTGTAGTTTAGCGTGATGTCAGCTTTCCCACGGCCAACCACATTGTTTTTAAAACATGTTTTACAGCTTGTATTTAGTTGGACTTTGACTTCAGGCCAACTTTCAGGAGGGATAATTGACATAAGAACTGAACAACTTATTGAGGTTGTCTCAGTCGGTTTTCAAACAAACTCAGGTCTGTGTTCTGGAATCTCTGCCTTAACTCAAACCAACTAAAGGAAATTTAGGTTGTAACGTCAAAAAAAAAAAAAAAAAGCTGACCAAGGGACTTTTGCAGTGAGAATAAATTTTTAAGTAGAACTTTGTTTTTTTCTTTCCAAATATTTTTGACTAATGGGCTTTGACTAACAGCAAACAAAACAGTTCTTCCTTCATAAACTGAACTGATATTTAATGCCAACAGACAGTATAAGAAATTATTATAAAGTAAAATGACTTTTTATGAACTGCAAGCATTAGAAAAGGAGTTAACCTTCTTTTAAATTACCCTTTTAAGACTGCCTGGATTTCCAAACTGTATTTAATTGAGAGAATAGATTATGACAAAAGTCAAAATTATGTGTTTTTGTACATCAGACAGGTTTTGATTTTTGCTCTTTGATTCTGTGCCTTTGGCTAAGTGTGGTTATCACTGTAGCAATAACCCTTTTCTCCCAGGAAAGAATGAAAATGCTTAGTTTTAGATGCCATTATGCCAATCGTCACGGCACAACACAAACAACACAAAGCATACTTGATTGTTCTTTTGACTGATTTTTTTTTTTCCCAACAAACTCAAAGTAGTATTTGCTATGCTTAAGCAAATGAGCACCACATCTGGTGTAACAGTTTCTGTTTAAGAAATAGTGACGATTTGTTTAGGATAAAACTGTATCTTGGTTGTTCTGTACCACAAGTGGAAAAAAATGTTTTGTTAAAAAAAACAGAGTAAGAAAAGAACAAAATATAGTCTTTACTCTCAAATCTGCAGATCCAGCTGAAATGTGAGCAATGCTACTAATTTCTAATTCCTTTGTTTTGCACAGTCTCAGATCAGATTGAGGATGGCAAAAAGTGGAATCTATCTAGGCAACAAGTAATTTCAACAATTTGTGTTATATTTAATAAATTCAGTAATAAACTGTGCAGCCACAAATACTATACAATCAGACTGTTGTAATTCAGAGACCAGGCACTATAAGTACAGGCTAGTGAAGTCTGGCTTTACCCCCGTCAATGATCTATGGGGCAGCTGACTTCACTGATGGCCGACATCGCAGTGTGACTGTTTATACTCCTCTGTCCCTAAAAATATGTCTGTCTGCATATTCTGCCTTGATTTAGACCAGACATGATGCTTAATAGATATCTGCGGGTAATAAATGTCTTTGTCTAACACTATGCTTAATCACTGTCAGCTAAACTAGCCCCCAATGTAGCTCTCAAGAGACAATCATCAAACCCTTATATGGAAATCCAGATTTATTGCACATCATAACACATCTCAGAGGAAACATTCTGAAAGTCATTATTTCTTTTTAACTGGGTGTATTCAGCATTTGGGGAAAAATATTTGCCGCTGTTAAATAAGGCATGACAATATAGTCAACTGTCAGCAACAACTTTATTAATATATTCTTGCACCCACTGATTCCACTGACTAGACTTTAGACAACAAATGTAATTTGTAAATATACTTCTCCTATTTGCTATAAGCTATGAAGTAACTTATTCACTATTAAAGTGATCATTTTTACTAAAGTGAAACCTTGCTGGAATCTGTTTTAAATTTTACTGAAATGTATCACAATGAATACACAACAAAATAAATATCAAATAAACTGCAAGCAATGTGATTCATATTTGAATCTATTTAATCTTCAGAAGGCTAAGTGTGACCTACCTAACAGATAAGGACAGATATGCAGTTGCAAGTGATTCTCTGCTTCATTCAACTTTTTCCATTATCAGACCATTGAAAAATTAAGTTAATTTGTTCAAACTGGATTAGAAGTTTCTTTTTAGTCACATCTGGGAAATGAGCAAAAGGAATATTTACAAAAGAAAGTCTTAAATACTTTATTTTAATCCAGTGTTTATGTATGAATTCATACCTAAACCCTTTGGCACGGGCCTTTCAGTTATCATTAAATGAAACCAACTTTATGCAGAAAGTTGCATATAAAAAGTGCAGAACCCAGTCTCCTGGCTGTCTTTTTAAAGTGGCACCAAAACAAAGCAGAGTTCAAGGGCTCCTAGTCGTCAGTGAAGTCCGCATCGGAGAACATCATCGCTTCTCCGATGACTACATAGAGGATGGAGAAAAAAAGATGGAGTGAGCGAAGGTTTCATGTCAATAATCTTTAACAGAGAATGAAAGAGCTGAACTTCATTCCTCACTTGAAATGACAAGTCGAATGTCAACATCACTGGCCCCAAGGAAATAAAAGTGAAGGGCCAATCCAGCTGGCCCTACCACATTTAGTCACCAAATACAATTTGAGTTTTTTTTGCAGACGTTATAGCCGACATATGAATATAGTCTGTCAAAAACACAAGTATGTGTTTATTAATTTATCGAGAACTAACTCCCAGCTAGGTGTGTCGTGCATTTTAACTTCATGCTGTGCAAGTACAACCTCTACACATCAAAGTGTTTATCAAAATTATTTACGATTTTTTTAAACCAACTGACAACATAATATTGTGTACTAACAATTAAGCTATTTTATTGGTATGTAATAAATGTATTAACTGATCAAATAGTTCTAAAACTCATCCATATTTGCAATGAGCATTGTTTAATATGATGAAACATATTAAATAAAACATTTCAGAAAACCTTGACTTATTTGTTCCATGTAATTAAAAAAATCCCATAAAAACCAAAATATTTGTTTCTCTTGACTTAAGCTAGAGCTTGGGCTTTCACACATTAATTTTTATAATTACAGAAATAAAGCTTAAATTAACAGTGAGTAGTGCTCACCTACACACTGATGGTAATTGCAATTTAATTCCCACCATAAAATACTACTGGATGATGGGAATAAGAGTATGTTGAACACTACTTTTGCAAGTAAATTTCACATATCCTAACTGTGATTCTATTTTACACAGTAATCATGTCAAAATTACATGTAATTGAATAAAAAATTACTTTAAAACTAGTTGCTATAATTTACTTCTGAATTAACATAGGCAAAACACTCGGACAAAATGTATTTAATTTCTTTGCTGTGTATTTATAAATTGTCTGCTGTGCTTGTGAAATGTTTGGAAAACTGAGCAAATTAATTGTTCTTGTTCTTTAAAATCTACATTTTATTTAGGGATATCATGATAAACTCAAAATTGTGATATTGCCACATAATGTTTGGAGTTTTGGAAGACATTGAAATTCAGTTCGACTTTAAAGGGTCTTTAAGACATCTCATCTCATTTCTTACATTGATACATTTTGTATTGCAGTGTTGACTGCTGTGCCAAAATACTACAAATCTCCCTCAAGGTCATTGCTTTTACACTGCAGAGATCACCTGTGTGATGTATTTATATGTGTACGCACACTCTGTGCCGACTGTGGTTTGGCTCAGAGGAAAATGGCTGTGTATCATTTATAATTGTCCTCTGAGAGCCATTTCTTTCTTCTTTTCTCACTGCATCCTATTTCACTCTACAGGGTTTTTTTTCTACTTCCTCCAGCCCCTTTACAGAGTCACAAGGGGAAAGAAGGAAAGGGAAGGGCAGACACCAGAGAGGAGAGAAGAGGAAAGGAGAAGCATAGGAGTTGAAGAGCGGGAGAAATTGTCCTTATTAAGGAGACTGCAGTTCCATGTCAGAGATCCCTTGTGGGACAGAGATTAAATAGACTGCGTCAGAGGGGAACATGCGTGAGGTGCCACAACTGGAGGACGCGATTAGTATGATCATTGGGAAAGGATAGATGAGGATGGATGAGAGGGGATAAAAAGAGGTAAAGACAGAAAGGTGGGATAAAAATGGATAAGAATGGACAAGGACAAAAAACAGAATATAATAAAGAATAGCTAAATGTGTGTGAAACATTGACAGGAAGGAGGAGTGTGAAGATAAAAAGGAAGGACAGAAGGTGGCAAAGGAAAGGGACAAAGTTTTCTGAGCTGTGTACATAATTCAGATGCAAAACATGAAGTAAAAAAAAACACCATTTAACCACTGTGTAGTGAAGTCTGTGTCATCACAGCAACACGGCACTAGCACGATAATACAAAAGGAAACAATAACAGAAAGCATGTCCAATCTTCTGAATTATTAAATATCCTTTGATCCAACTCTGCAAGAAAACCCTTTTTTATTCTTTGATATCCAATTTATTTGTAAATGCTCAAACTGACCTGCACATGCTTCTAGTCTATGGGAATGACATTGGAAAAATACAACCAATTGAAAACAAGTGTAAAACCCCAATCACTGTCTTTTGTGTAACACTTCAGACTTAGCATCTTTATCAAGAACGTGACCAAAATAATACATTTTAATCCCATAGCAAAAATGAAGCCAGGGAAAATAAAGTTTTATAAAGATAAAAACAACACGACCACATGGCGTAGGAATCAGTCGCACAGAAAGCTACGAAGCATTTGTAAATCAGACATTGATTGATACATTCTGAACTAACATATACCTGACCTTGTTAAAATAAGTTGATGAGGCCAAGATCTCTCACTTCACCAACAACTGAAACTAAATCTTACTTAGCAATCAGCCATTTCTCTGATACATTTAAAAAGCCAATTTAACCCTCTGATGCATAAGTGGGTCCTTTTTGACCCGGTAAGGTCATCTTTTTGCAATATCTTTGTAATGAAAAATGTTCATCACTTCATATTCCAGGTATTCCTCAAAAATATGTTTCTGATATCATGCAATTAAAATTTTTAATTTACCTTTTATACATTTTAAGACATATCATGTTTTATATTACTACCCCATTCTTCCATGAGTGGGTCCAAAATGACCCACATTCATTTCCTATGGAATTTAATGGGAATCTTTGTTTCTTACCAACTGTGGCTGTCAGGAAAAAAAAAATTCTGAACCATACACACTGAGTCCTAAGTGTTACCCCTGAATAATAATATTTTACACAGCAAGAACTTTTACAAATAATTATTTAATTTTTTTACCTCACAAATGACTGTGTGTGTCAATCATGAGTACTGTGACAGCATTATTGTCACGAATAAACATATTAGCCTTCTTCAAAGTTAGCCAACACTAGTTATCTAACCAACTAACTATCATTACTGCCTATACTTTATTGTGCATGTGTATTATTTGTGTGTGTGTGTTTCTGTGTGTGTCTGACACCCTGGATAAGAAAACCAAGAGTGAGAGAGTGTGTTGAATGACATGCAAAACCTGATGATCCTTTCTTTTATCATCTCAATAAATAAATAAAAAAAATCATATCTATATAAATAAATGCATAAATAAATGAGCTGGAAAAGGGTAGTGTGCCTTCTCCAGGTCAGGGAGAATGTCCTGCCCCAATTGGAAGAGTTCAAGTATCTCTGGATCTTGTTCACCAATGAGAGAAAAATGGAGCGGGAGATCGACAGGCGGATTGGTGCAGCGTCTGCAGTGAACCGGTCTGTCGTGGTGAAGAGAGATCGAAGTTAAAAAGCGAAGCTCTTGATTAACCAGTTGATCTAAGTTCTTACCCTCATCTATGGTCATGAGCTTTGAGTCATGTCCGAAAGAACAAGGTCACGGATACAAGTGGCCGAAATGAGTTTTCCCCGTAGGGTGTCTGGGCTCTCCCTTAGAGATAGGGTGAGAAGCTCAGATATCCAGGAGGGACTCAGAGTAAAGCCACTGCTCCTTCATGTCGAGAGGAGTCAGTTGAGGTGGCTCGGGCAACCGGTTTGGATGCCTCCCTGGTGAGGTGTTCCGGGCATGACCCACCGAGAGGAGGCCCCAGGGAAGACCCAGAGACTATATTTCTCAGCTGGCCTGGGAACGCCTTGGGATTCCCAAGGAGGAGCTGGAACAAGTGGCTGGGGAGAGAGAAGTCTGGGCCTCCTTACTTAGGCTGCTATCCCCATTACCTGACCCCGGATAAACAGAAGAAGATGGATGGATAAATAAATGAACACACATACACACCCCCACATTCGTGACACATATAGCATAATAGAATACAGACAGTAGGGTTAGCTAGCTTCGTTAGCTAGCTAGTTTCAAGAAACATGCTCTTTTGCACCCCCACCCCCATGCCCACACACACACCCACACACACATAATGGATGTTGACATTGTCCATTATTGACATTTCATCATTGCTGTTGTAACATTGCTGTTGTCATTTTGTTTTAAAAATGTTCTGCAAATTGTCACAAATGTTCATCAAATTGTTCTAAAAACGTATAAAAAAGTGAAAAATTAAAATATTTCAAACATGAAATAATTCTTGTGTGAAATAAAACACAGTAGAAAGTATTATACAAAACATTATTTTGAATCAAAATGACAAATGTAGCATAAAAACACATTGATTGTAACCCGGGTCAAAAAAGATCCACTCACGGAAGACTGTATAGTCAGTCACTCACACATCAGAGGGTTAAATGTTTGTCTTTCGCTGGCCTCGTTTAGCAAAACCATGCATCAGAAAATTTAGTTAGGATGACGTACAAAAACTCTGTGGCACGTATCACAAGTTAGAGTTACCTAACCTCAAATTAAAAAAAAAAAAGAGTCTTGATGGTCACAGATCCTTTGCAAAAAATTATGTTATGAACTTTGTAATTAGCTTTGCCCTCTGAGTTATAGAGACCTTTGCTCAATGGTGCTCAGTTTACAGTGGAGTTTTAGATAAGCCATTTTAATTTGGCCTCCAGATGGAATCATTAAATATTGCTCCTCATGCTTGTTTTAATATGTTTTTCCTCAAGTTTTACAGAGGATCCTATTCAAGTCATTTTTGCTTTGATGCAAAGGATAACTTTTTATGATCACCAAATGCCACACTTATCCCAAGTTTTGTTTTTGTTTTTGCTCTTCTTGAAATTAGGTCATAAATCCCTATTATGAAAATCAAGTTTTGACATCTGTTGATAAAATCCAATTCATCCATGTCAATGTCTCAAAGCATCAGAAAAAAAATGTGTACAAAAATAATTATGCAGAATCATAATTCATGTTCCATGTCAATTACATAAAAGTCCGATAAAATGCAACACGACTTAGACTGTAAACTCTTTGAAAACTATTGGATATCTATACAAATTAGCAGGACACATGGAATTGGCACAAACGGCATTTGTTGGTTTTTTTGTTGGAAAAAAAAAATGAATAAGGACATTCAAACTCTCATGAAAAAGTCGGATTTAGGTCAGATATGGACGAAAAACAAAATATTTGAGTTGTATTTGCCTGTTGTGAATGTAGCCTAGGAATCCTAACATCTCTAAATGGGGCCTGTGCCATCCATGTGTCACAAAATACCCCCAGTAGCAACTTTAAAATTCTGTCATTACATTCTGAAGTCTGTTGTGAATCTCTCTACATCATCTAAGCACTCTGCATGCTTATTTAACAACTATATAACATAATACTAAAACAGACATAAACAATCTGAAGTGTACCATTTAACTGGTTTTATTTGAGGGTGTGTGCACAAAATTGGTCAGAGTGGTTTATTCATATTAGCTTATAAAATACCATAGCAAAAATCAGCAGAAAATATAATAATGCTCTAGATTTAAACATATTCATATGGTCCAGCATGGAGAAGGAACTCAATATCCAAGGAACCTAAAAACCCTGGGTAAAATCATCTCTGGTGAGTTAAATTAAGTGTTGCCAAACAAGATTTCTGAAGCGTTATTGCAGGAATCATAAAAAGTCTGTTTTTTTAAAAAAGAGGTATTGAGTATTATGCTAGTCACACCACGTTTATTTGCATTGCACATTTCAGCAACAAGGCAATTCAAAGTACTTTACATCATAAAGCATCAAATAGTCACTGTGTAAAACAAGAAAATAGTACATTTTTGTCAAATGCCATTATCAAAATCAAACAAATACACATCAAATACGTTGATAAATGTTCAACTTCCTACTAATCAAAGGCAATTCTAATGCCTCAATTTATTAAAGGAACTCAGTGTTTCAGCTGTTTTGTAGTTTTCTGGAAGTTTGTTACAGATTTGTGTTGGATAAAAGCTGAATGCCGTTTCTCCATGTTTGGTTCTGGCTCCAGGGACGTAAAGCAGACTAGAAACAGAAGACCACAGTGGTTTGGAAGGTAGACATAACAACAGGGGTTTAATGTAGCCATTCAGTGATTTATAAACTAACAGAAGTGTTCTAGGGATCAATGATTACTGTCATTACTAACACACAATGCAGGGCATTAGCAATTCCATTCTTATCACTTGCTAGATAAATGACAAAGGAATACTTCAGATTCAATCTAAATTTAGTGCAGTCTTTATTTCACTAAACACAGATTAACATCAGTCAACAGTCAAGGTCACATGAAAACAATGTGCTACTTTTTCAGCTCGATGTGCTACTTTCCCAGCATTTCTTCACATTACAACTAACTCTGTGAAAGATGTGAGAGTAGAAGGGAGACATGATGAAGGTTATTGATGTAGAGCAGGTCTATTTAGGCTACACTGCACACTGGCCCATTGGGATACCAGCGACCGACCAGCTCACGGAAATAGAAATGGGAGCGAAGGAGAAAAGGAAAGGAAAGAGACGTAAGGTGTTGCAAGTTTAGAGTTATGGGAGGTAGAAGCATATAAAGGGCAAGTCAAAAGGTTGATGGGGAGAAGGCCTGGGGGAACCAAAGGGAGAGGTTGGGAAGTACAGAGGATTTAGGTAAGTAGATATGAATACTAAAATATTCTAATGAAGAGAAAAATTTGTTGCTTTTCTAAACCAGACATACTGTGACTTATTTTTCACTTCTCTAACCAGTAATCACTGTCCATGGTAGAACATTGACACAACTCATCAGATCAAATGGTTCATGGCCTTAGTCTGTGTATTACATACATATGTGACAGACCAGGTTTTAGTTAATTTAAAAGCCAGTGCTGGTTGGCCTGTCTAAAATCTGACATGATCAATTGTGACTGTTAGCACTGATAAATTCCTGTTTGGAGTGAAAACAATAGATTTGTCAAATCATTTTCTGTCAAATCCAGAAAAGAAAATCTAGGTCGTAATCTGACACCAAAACATATTGCCACCAGGGGACAGTGGTAGATTATATTTCACATATCTTCAGTATGTGAAATGGATAAACTCATTTATCCATTCCAATAATTAACAAGTTCTTTCTAAGCAACTAAATCCCAAAAAAGTAAAACTTTATATGTCCCTAAGAAAAATTAGTTGTCAGATATTTTGTTAAAGAATTTTGTCATTTTGACAGATTACATCACAAAAGTTAAAATAGCATATTGAAATAAACAACACCGTCAGTACCCACGCAGGGAGTACTTGTGTTCAGAATGGCTATTGTTCAGACAAGCCTTTAAATGCCTGTTCAGTACTTCAGTAACTACTATGCTTTAGCCACTGCATTGTGAGGAGGAACCTATTTTAACCACAACAAAATGTCACAGAAGCTCAGTGTCCAAATCGGCTGCCATTATTATGGGACTGACTGGCTGAAAGATGCAAAAGGACAGTGTAAGACAAGCCTTCTGAAGCAGAGAAAAGGAAATGGATAAATATGGCAAAATCTACAGTAAGATAATGTAAGCACAGCAATGTAAATATTAATCTCTGCTTTGGATGAGCAGTGTACATGGATGAGCAGTGTACAAAAATATTCACATCACTTAAACTTGTTTGAAATTTGTCACAATAAAACAACAAACTTCAGTATATTTTATTTCTTCAAACCAGGGATTGGAATTGACAACTACAAAATTCCCACATAATCTATGCCAAACAACTGCTTCTCCATGGTCAAGTCTCACTCTAACTGGTTAATGTCTGGTTCGGTTCTACCCCAGTTTGCAGCATCTCCGTTATGGTCTGTTCCTCATGATCATGGACGTGAATATGGGCGGTAATGTGGGTGGGCCATGAGCAGGAGTTGTGGTTAGCTCTCCTATGATGTTAGCAACGACACTCAGCAATAGAGAACCTTGAGGTTGTGGTTTTAATCGATTCAAATAAACCCAGATATTTCAATTTGTCTTCTGGAAATCCCTTGCTGGCCCAAACATAATTAAACGCTTCAAATTAGCTGATTGTTTTGCCATTTGTAAAAATAACTATATTGTAGAATTTTATTTTTTAAACATATGCCTTAAACATATACACATCATGTCAAACTAATATTATGTAGTTATGGATTTTTATACCGGGCAGCACAAAGCCATTGTTCCAACAGAACGTTGACCAGAGCTGCACCGTTTCTCACTTCTTCATTGCGTGCCTGTTCTTCAGAGAACTATGCTGCTTGCAAGCCTGCAAATTCACTGCCATTCCGCTCCAAAAGTCGACACGTGTTCCTGGTGCGGCTCATTATTAAACTCACAATTACGTTCCTCGACACTGTGTCTCTCTCTGACAGACATTATGTCTGCATTTGTTGATTGCAGTGACGTAAATCACAGGAAAACATTTCAACCACCACAGTGTTCACAATTAGAACCTCTGTTTTAAGACTTTAAGATTATTTCACTTACAAAGTCTTGTTATAAGTGAAATAATATGCCCATAGAACTTTTATTTTTCTCCACTAGGAACTAGACCAGAAATACTTTTGTGTTTTGCAGTGTAAGAAGGGCTATATAAAATATTGAAAGATAATAGGTTAAGGTACAGATCTTAATTTGTTGCATATCTTGTGATTGGAATAAAACAGTTTTTATCCAGATGGGGAAAAAAAACATCTGGAAGTGTTTGATCCAAACCTTATTCTGTTCACAAAACAGAGTAAGGTTCGCAAACAGAACGAAAATTACAAAGCTATACATAGAAGTATTTGACACAAACTTATAAAAATATTTGGTGAGTTATGTGACAAAGGTGTTTTTGTCTTGTATGCAGATTTTTGTTTGTTTGAAGAAAAGATTTTTGCATAATCACATATTCCTTCTATTCCTTTTTGGCAAAGATCTTGATGAGTATGTTCTTAGTCTCTACCACAACATCAAATAGTATTGATGACTTAAGTGCTTTTTCTTCATCCTGGTTCAGCAAAAATAGAAGTACTTTAATATCTATTATAAATTTAATGTGCCCTACCCAAATCTGCCCTTCCAATGTATTACTGCGTTAAATATTTGCTGGTGAAATAGTTGTACTGTTGGTACCAAGCAGTTCACTCTTATCAAAGCATCAGGTCACATTCACAACACGTTCTAGGAAACTAAAATCTAAGTCGGCAGCTTAGCTTCCAACCTAAGGCAGAATCATGTCATTAACCTGTTGGCTGTCTGACAGCAAAGCCAAGACATCACCTCACCATTACCTACAAGGTGACATGTGCGTAACTACATCCTGCCTGCAGGTATAGGGTACAAGGAAGGGGAATACTAAGAAGCGCAAAGAAACACAGCCAGAGAAACCATTGTCCATTCCACATTTTCCCTGAATTGTGGTTCTTGAATGTCTGTTTTTTTCATAACAGTCAAGCATAACATGTACAAGAGATATTTAAGTATTCTCTTCAGCAGCTCGAGATACATTTAACCTCTTGTTGTGACAAAGATATGGTAGGTTTATCATTTTTGTCAGTTCAGATGCTTTATGTTTTCATGCCTCATAGTATAATAAATTAACCTCAGTGAGTTCATTTTATATAGGGTCAACTGCAGAATCCTGAGACACAAATTACAAATACATGATGACAGCAAGCATGATCATGATCAGATTTCAGGTCATAGCATATGTTCTGCAGAGTAAGTATAAAGCGGTATAGAGGACAGTTTTGAATTGGAAATCAGTTTTCAGACAAAAATCAAACATGGCACAGATGCATCCCATCTTGATAATGTATGATCTCAGAAAGAGACATTAAGAAGGTACCACAGAAGAGAAAGTCTGTGTGTCCATTAAATACATCACAGAATATGAATGGAGAAGTTCTGCCATTTCCGTCATGGTCTTCTTTGCTTCTTTTGCTCATTCAATGGGGGGTCTTATACTGCTCGTACATGTGCCCACATGTTCAACTTTTGTCACTGTTTGCGTTTCGTGTGCTGTGTTCACCCAGAGTGGCAGAAAACGTTCGCTTGTTGCTGTTGCTTGTCTCTTCCCTTGTGTCGAGATCAACAGGAAGCTTCCTGAAGACTGACTAAAATTTGTTGTCTTTGTTTTGGTCTACGCACAACACATTGAGTTGGAGATCTCAAAAAACTGATCAGGAAGTTGAAAATGCATCATGAAGAGAAGAAAACATATCTAAGTCGCCTGATCACAAGTCCTAGAACCACCAAAACTACGAAAAATAGTGTGACTTATAGTCCAGAAAATACAGTGGGGGTAATTTGGGTTTGAAATTGTGATTGGGAGAATAATTTTTGATCAAAGCAAAACATTTTTGTGTTGATTTGGTCACATGTGTTGTATCATTACCTTGTTGTAAAAGCTATACTAAAAATCTCCAAGGTATTTCAAAGAACTTCAATACCATGCACTTTATCAAGCATCACAGATTCCCCACCTTACTTAATATTGGGTATTAGGCTCTTCAGCAAATACTCATCCTTTCACTTCACAGCAGACCAATCTGAAGTGTTTGTGTTACAGATATCTCAATCTTACTTCATCTGATCAAAGCACATGGTTCCAATTAAAGTTCTAGTAAAGAATGGTGAATGTCACACATTTACATGTGTGACTGTAATTGAAAACTATTCTTCTGGCATCACTTCTGGTTGGCATCTATATCTGTCAAATGATCATTATGGAGACTCACACAAGAAACATCACAGTCTGTGCTGCAGATTTCCAACACTGTGTTTTGGAGATTTTTCACTTCTCTAACCAGTAATCACTGTCCATGGTAGAACATTGACACGACTCATCAGATCAAATGGTTCATGGCCTTAGTCTGTGTATTACATACATATTTATGTTCCAGGTAAACAAAAGGTCAAAACAAAAGGATAATTTGTTCCTAGTTCATATGGCCTAAATAGAATTTCTTATGCACTCTATTTTTGTAAAATTACTTTAATTAAATTGTTGTTAATAGCTTTTGGTTACCAATGATTGTGTCCTCAGAGATTGTGATGAAAAATACTTTGGTTCTTTGCTTTTTACAATTTTTGCAAAGATGACCCCGAACTTCTCTGCATTTTTTTTATCCTTAAGCTTAATTGAATCCCAAGCTTTGTTTCCTTTTAGAACAGCTCAGAACAACTTTTTCACCAGTCTCTAAAAAGAAGCAGATTTCTAACCAAGGATCCCGATGTCTCCATTCTTAGAAAACTGAGCAGTAGCCCGACAACCCATCCAGCCCCTAAATGATTAAAAGGAATCACCAGATGGCCTTGTGCCGTTATCAGCATTACCTTCAAAGAAACCCATCAATAAATATATTCTGGGTATCCGTTACAAGAAACCGGACTGCTGTGTAAGTTCAAGATTAAGAATTGATCATTTACTTGAGTCAAAGTTCAAAGCCATTTTTTCCTTTTCAGTTAAATGTTGGTTATTTATGTAATGAATCCTTTGTAACTAGAACAGTTTTTTGACATTTCATAGCAGCATATTTCAAAAACTAAATGGATGTGCAAAAATGCTAATAAAACAAAAAGTAGTATTAATTAAAATGGAGACCTGACTAGGGAATAACTGTTCAACCCGTAATATTTTAATTAGTTAATAATTTCTGAATATATTTGTTCTCCTCTGTTGTGTCTATATAATGATGTTGCATGACTGGAGTTAGAAAGTCAGATTTCAAAGTAAGATGAGTAGTTCAACTATCACACAGTTATGGCGATTACATAAGAAAATGAATAGTAAAGAGAATTTGGCTAGAGGTAACCAAACATATGGGATTATAACCTCAATATGCCAAAATACATTTATACATCACATAAAATAATATATTTTTTTGCAGAACATTAAATAAAAAAGAAAAATTATGTTTCTTGCTCTTTTGATTCCAAACACATTCAGTTCAGATTGGCAAACCCTCCAGTCCACCCCACGTGGAGCAGTACCTTTACTTTAATAAATCTGCACCTGATTGGCTGAAAAGGAAGATGACAAGAGATGGTGGGATGTTTCTGGTGGGGAGGGGAGCAATGTGGGCTAAACTGTCCAGAGATATTTCTGTGCATACTAAACAGATTTCTCACTCACTGCACAGTGCAAATTTTTTATATGCACCTAAAATGGGATCCCCCAACCTCATGTGTTATTCTGATGCTGTGCTTACGTATTCTCCAAATGCTTCATGAACATTTCTGTAGTTATGTACCTCTATCACAGGTTGCATTTTTAAAAACAAGTGTATACTAATGTAAGGAATTAATTTGCATAACCACATACTACACAGTAATGCACGAACAGTATTCTCTCTAAATTAAACATAAGATGTTTAATTTAACACACCACCACCACACCACCACACCACCACTACTCATTTCATGTGCATGAGTAGAAAATATAGATTTACCTTCAGTGGGTGAGGTTTTCAATCGCTTGCACAGTCCTTCCACTGCCCCATAGTCCTCTTGGAGCTTGACCACTGCCTCTGTGCCACGAAGCTCCATCAACGATCGCAGCTCCATAACAGAGCAGCCAAAGCCAGCCGCATGGTTGTCCTCATTTCTTTGGTTCTTGGCATAAAAATCGCTATTGGACATGTCCCCCATTGTGTCAGCTTTCAAGTCAGTTGGATTAGTGTTTGTTATTGCTTATTGAAGAAAAATTGCACAACAGAGCTCAGTCTGATTTAAAAAAAAAATCTAAAAATAATTTCAAGAAGGCAATGATGACTAAAAAAAGAAGAAAATGCAAGTAATTCTTGGGGATAAAGATTATTACAAAAAGAAAAAAAAAATCCAAGTATGAGACGCCTCTGTTTTTTATTTTAACAGACCAAAAATGACACTAAAAAAAAGAAAACTAAAGTCCAGGAAAGAGAGCAACGGTACAGGGGAAGGAAAGGGGGTGGCAAATCACAAATGGGGAGCATCCAGGTGCTGGACAGCCCAAGTGGTTAGGTCCTGAGGAGGGCAATGATGATGGTCTCAGGTCCTGTAGCTCTCAGGCTCACCACGGCTGCAGTCCAGACCCGCTCCATGTGTGGCTTCCCATTACTGCTCTTCTGCTTTTGCCTTTGTTGCCTCTCGGTCTCTACGTGGTGGTCCTCCCCATCACTGCTACAGAGAAAGAGGAAGAAAAGAGAGGGTGTCGAATTCCAGAAATGAATTCAGAGAGGTGAGAGAAGGAGCAGGAAGAAACAGAGAGAGAGAGCAGAGGAATGAGCGTTGTGTTCTCAGGGCAGGGGTGAATGCAGCAGTAGATGGTGCACAGCTGAAGGACAGCCTCTCCTGGCTGCTGCAGTAACTGTGCCTCTGCTGTCTCTATCTACTGCTGCTGCTGGTGCTGCTAACCTCATTCTGAGTACACACACTAACTGACAGAGAGTGAGCGAGGACATAAAAGACAAGGAGAGATGAGATTGCTCCTTTCTGGTGCAGAGAGGAGAGGAGTTGTGCGCGGGTGGGAGGCTGGGGCTTCTCTGACGACAGAGCAGAGATGCAGAACGTAACGCTGCGCTGTCACAGGGAGGATGGGCTGAGCCATGAACCCGCTGCTGCTGTCTCACCAGTAAGTAAACTGCTACTGCACTCTGCAGTGACTGACCTCTTCTGTGCAGTCACTCTCAATGACACATTCCCCAACATTGTCGTCTAGTAGTTATTGGCAATAATCAATCTAGACCAGTTATCCTGTCTTGCAACTACAATGCTATTAGAAAAGCTAAGGAGGCAGCATGTACTTAACTGAAAAGGTTAGCTCAAAGCCATAAGCAGTTTAGATACATTTATAGAACAAGCTATAGATAGATCTATAAGATAGATCCATCTCAAATACCAGAATAATTTTAAATATTTGTAGATTAAACTTAAGTCTACCTTTTCACAATAAAGCTACAATACTCTAATACTAGAGATTCAACAAGATGTTATCTTGTGACCATAATTGTAGGATTTTAAGCTTCTCTTACTCATGTTGTGATCAGCTATGTAACTAAATATCTGATCTTTTTTGGATTCAAAGCTAGCTATGTTTAGTATCACTGGAGTTTTAAAAAAAGAACCCAAAAAGGTCATAGAAGCTACTAGAAAAGAAATTAAGGGACCTATCAAGTCATTTCAAGGAGTTTGTCACAACTGGAATTAGACAAAAGATTCAGGAAGTTAATTGAATAACAGAAAAGTTGGTTTATTTTATCTTTCAGAAGAATTTAAGAGGGTGTATTATGTAACATCAACTACATATCAATGTGACTTTAATAATGTCACTGTCTCATCAAAAACATACCTGGAGAAGTGGTTTTGATTCATTCATGCATGTGAGAAATCCTTGAATCTCATGGCATTTTGAATTTATGAGTTTTTAAGTATCACGATCAAAAACTTTTATGTTAACAGAAAAATTACAACATATTTAGAGCAACATGTTAAACTAGTTGTTGATAGTTACTAAAGGTATTATTAAAAATAACAGAACTGAGTATTGCAAGTCAGTGCTTAAAATTTGTGATCAGCCACAAAACCTCTGATCAGTGTGTTTTTATGTAGTTTGTAAGAATGGCATCAGTGACTCAGCATTTGCCACACTAATCAAGTCTTCACCAGATTATTTAAAGGTTCATCATTAGTAATATTATTCAAAGTGAACCTTTACCTCACCGGTGCCCTTTATCACCACCCACCCACACAGAGGGGGGCCTGGAATCAAAGCTTCCAGTTTTGTACTCTGCAGAACCCTGCAGTGACTGGAGTGTCTCTCCATCATCTGTAAATAACTTTGCTTTGAGGTTCTCTAGAAGCCACAATGTTGCAACACCAACATACACTTGACCTTTTTAGATAACAGATCCGACAAAAGAGCAGAGAAACCAAACACAGGCTGACTAGTGTGAGCTCGCAAATATGAAATATCACAATCAATGGAAACAAAAGTGACCACTCTAGAACATACTGCAGATTTGGTTTAATTTTACTTTTTATTATTAAAGGATGAGTAGATACAGATACAGCCACTATCTGAATGGAAGGACGGATTATACAACCTTTAAAAACTACAAATGGTTAATCTGGAGTCTAATATGTTTTCAATAAAACTGTGCTGATATTTGAGAATAAAAAAAACGCAATATTTTCATACTTAGTCTATTGAGGCATTTTTACATGAATACACCATAAAAGCACAGCTATTGGGAAAACCCCTCTGGATGTTTACATTCAGCTTGACTTTGTTTCAGGTTGAGTATTCAGCAACATCCAGAGTGAGCTATGTATCACACAGCTGTTGAAAAACTCATAAAAAGCTCCGATAAAGCTTTGATTTAGTCCATCTTCCATTCTCCACTGTAGCTGCATGAGAAATCTTAATGTTTACCAGTTTTTTATGTATTGGTGCTGTTTTTTTTCCCCATTGTGGGACAATAAAGGACACCTCTATTTCTATTTAAAGTTGCTCAAGTTTAAACTCCAGTCTCAACCAAGTACTCACTAGTTTATGTTATAACAATTAACATAATATTCAAAACCTTTACACTTTTCTGTTTTATGTTGAATACACATTCCTTTAAAAGCAACAAAACACTACAGATCTCAGGGTAATCTGATGACAGTGAAACCATCTTCAACTTTTGACAGAGGCTCAAAGACCTCCAGGTTATGTTATAAAACAGATAGACCAAACTGCAGCAATTTATGACCTTGACACAGTAGGACGGTCAGAGTTTGCCATCATGTGGATAAACATCTGTGGAACGAAGGCACAGATCCACAAAGATGCATTATTGCCCATTAATGTCTGACCCATTTTAAAGTCAAAATGTCAGAGAAGATTGACGATAATAAGCCAAATCAGCATTTTGTAAAGACGAAAGCTAATGTTTTGCACACGTCCTCATTACTTTTTCATCATATTATAATTTTAGTTATATATTCTAACTCCAAGCTAGATAAAGCAGAATGTTTTGTGGATTTAAGCATAGCATGTGTCTACATGTATAATGAGGGGCGGTGTGGCCTAAGCAGGTCAAGACCTATATCGAGATGTGGATAATTAGTAAGTAGCTTCTTTGGCCCATCTTAGGCAAGATGGGCCAAAAAAGATTTTGCTGATTCTGATGGTTTTGTGGTCATGCCCTAATATCTTAGCAAGTTCAAGAGTGCTGAATCAGTAGTTTTTGACTTTTCAAATATTTTGTTGCAAAAACATCAACAGGATCACAAGAGACTTTTTTAGAGAAAAATATGTTAATTATCTGTAAAGGATTCGAGAAGAATCAAGCGTGAAGCTACCAGTCATCTTCCATTTCTGTTATATTCAATTCTTCCAACTTACCTGGAGTATCTAAAAGCACAATATGTTCAGGGTTCAGAGACATTGGTCCTTACCACCAAGGTAAGGACGGTTGAAACACGACCTCCAACAAACAAGATACATAAGCTGAAGTGCCAAGACTGGGCTAAGAAATATCTGAAAACAGATTTTTTTTAAAGGTTTAATGGACTGATGAAATGAGAGTGACTTAACGGACCAGATGGATAGACCCGTGGGTGGATCAGTAATAGCCACAGAACTCCACTTGGAGTCAGACGCCAGCAAGGGGAGGTGAGGTACTGGTATGGACTGGCATGATCAAAGAGATGCTGGATGGATTTCTTTGGGTTGAAAATGGGTTTAAAATCAAACCAACTGCCAGTTTTTTGAAGGTGTTTTCTTCAAGCACTGATACAGGATGTCTGCATCTTTCATAAAAACAATTGTTTTATGCAGGACAATGCTCCATTACGTGCATCCAACTACTCCTCTGCCTGGCTAACCAGTAAAAATGTCTTTCCTCAGCTGACCTGAACCGAACTGAGAACTTGTGTGCATCTTAAATGGAAGATTTACAGTGACGGAAAACAGTCTACCTTTGAAATAACAAGTACAATTCCCATAAATAAAATAATAATTGCAAATAATAATGTATCATATGTGCATGAGCAAAATGGTTACTAATTACTCATTCATTTATTTTTGGAGAAGTAAGACAGTACAGAACTGTACTGCTCAGATTTTTCTTGAATTTTTAGTGTTGTATCTAAACAGCCTCAGACAAGGTAGAGGGTCATTCTGGATAACAAGTCTGACCCTTATGCCAAACAAGCATGTGATCTCCAACAGGTGATTAGTGACAATTGACAATTATATCATTCCAGGCCATTAGAAAAACTGACTCAACAACAAGTACAGTGCCATGTTTTCTGTAGATGCAGGATATGTTCACATATGTGCAGTTGCTAAAAATATGCTTCCATTGACAGATTACCTGAAAACAGACAAGGTTTAAATCACAAAAAATAAAGGAGAGAAGGATGACAAGAGCCTTTACTTTAGTATTAATCTCCAGAAATCTGGAGATTAGTATTAATCTGGAATGAGTTATTTTCAGATTGAATATAAGAAAAATGTGGAAGAAGGTTTAAAAGAACTGTGCAGGTTATGCCACGACATCTGCTCAGTAAAATATAAGTATGGTTGTTTACAGTAGAGCTTTGCTTTATCAAAATGAAAATAGATAAATAGTGATGATACCTGCATTTGTTTGACTTACAATGATTTGTAGAGGTAAGATTGCAAAAATTGTACAAAAAGAGAAATGGTTGACTGTGGGGACATTTAAAGAAAAGGTGGCAAAAGTTTAAAAGCAGAGAAGAATGATTTAAAATTTTCACATTTTACAAGTTAAAATCCATCAGTGTTCTGTGGTTATTCACCAGATCAAAAAACGCTTGTACAGGGATGGATTAGCCTGTAGAAAGGAGTCCAAGATATCATATCCTTAAGACTGTCACTAAAGAATGTTCTGAGTCAGCGGACTCTAGAATTTAACTTTCTCATAACATTTTTGCTCTATAACCAATATTGTACATCGGGTTGAAACCACAATTTCTAGCTAGCTTTGATAACTAGCTCACCTAGTAACTAGCGCACATGACTAACAATATCATTCTAAGCCCAGTCAATTCAATCACTAAAGATTTGCCTTGTGACACAGTGAATTTCTCTTGACAATGCAGCTCCTACAACTGTTTCTGTAATTCAACCCCATCCACCATGACAAATAATAATGTGACTACAAATATGCCAGTCACAAAATATTGAAAAAGTGATATAGAATTATAAAAGAAAGGAACTCAAAGAACAGGCCAAAGCAGAGGCTAGGTGCAGTGTTAGTTCCTGAATGTAGGTCCTGTCTAAAGAAAGACAGTATATTTTCTATAAATGATTAAAAAATGTTGTCCACACCACAGAAAATAATGTACTTGGTATGCCGGGCCACTTGGTTGCACTGTGTTTCTTATCTGTAAAAGTGAGGTATATGCGGGTTTGAGACAGACAGAGCTTTAATATCATTGTTTAAAAAACAAAAAACTTTGCTGATATGTACACACCAAAACATGAAACTGGCGTTCTGATCCACTCTAGAATGGTTTAAAAATGTATTATTTTTAGCCTCCTAAGACAACAAATTCATGGGGATGTACAGCCTAAACGACAAAAAACATATATGGATACACCTAAAATCGTCTCCGAGTGGAGAAAGACAGAGATATTGCTTTGTATGTCTTTGGAGTGAAGATATCATCATGAACGTTTACACACACACACACAGTTTAGGTATTTGTAAGTAAAGCTATTGGTGATGTTTTGTGTGCTTCGTCTGATGACACAGACGTAAATATGATGTCTATTATCTATATCTAATTATATATTCAGAGACTGATATAAATTGATTTATGTAGCAACAAACGGTCACCTTAGAAAAACAGGGTGCTAAAGTATATTATGATAATTTTATAAATCGAAATAGGATACAACAGAAACCTACTGTTTTGGTGTTCATATAAATTCATCCTTTGATCTTGTACATGATATTGTTAACATGATGCCAAACCATTCTCTGTACCATCTTTCTTGTCAGTATCTAACAAAAATTTCACATGCTGTGCTATCCTTCTGTCTGCCTACCTGCATATATGCCAGTTCATCTCCATAATTGTTGGCATCATCCCCATCATTTGACAGTGAGTAATAAGCAACACCTGAGCAAACATTCAAGGACAAAGTACACATTTTGAAATAATTAACAGCTTTTCATCCAACAAGCAATACATACTGTATTTATTAGGACTTGTCAAACTAAACAACAAATGGGATACCCATTAAGTAAAGAGCTCTGTGGCCAGACGTTGACACCATATGACTGCAACACATAATATGTATGCTTTTTTAAATGTTAAAAGAATGACCTTGATAATTGAAGGAAAAATAAGTTTACTATTCTGCCCAAAGAATTTATTTACACCGGAAGTTTTTGAGGTAAACTTTATAATGTTAACTAGATAAGCAAATAAACTAATTTCTATACATAAAACTAATTAAAAATCTGGTTCTTTGTAGAAATAACTGCTGTCCTAGAAAGCATTTTTGTTTTGGTTGAAAATGTATCTAATTAATACAGACATCTCAACTAAAATCGGTACATTCGATTTAAGTTTTTATTTTAGAGGTGTTTAAATGAATATTTCAAGTCTAAATGTGTATCTGTTTTAGCCAAGTTTGACAAGCATAAAAGGAAAGTAGTGGAATAAACTGATCTCAACCTCTCTGTTGTTTACCCTGCCTTCAACTAGGTGAGCCATGTGTCATTACTTGTACGTACATGGAAGTAATATCGAAGACGGAGATTTTTATAAGTACCAATCCTGGTTTTACCTTTGTTGCTTATGAATTAATAAACTTCCTGGATTATTACAAACAATACTTCATTCCTCATCATTTCTGCAATATTCTGTGTAAGGCTGTAACTGAAAATTTCAATTTATGCTAAAGAAACTTTTTTTTTTTAACAGAAAAACTTTGGCAGGTTTGGAAGTGTGGGCAGGTTCAAAGGCCTGTCAGTATATCTGAAAAGATTGTCAGCAGAAGAAAGCATAAAATGCACTAAAATGTTCTGGCAGATGGTTGTGTTGACTGTGGACATCAGAAAACACAGTGGACCAACACCGGTAGATAACTAGAGTTTTCACACTGGACTTCAAGCAACATCGATTCTGTTCCTTCCCACTCTTACTCCAAACTCTGGCACTTGGTTTCCAAATGAAATGCAAACTTTAGCAACAGGTCAGTTCTTTCACTCTTACGCCCAAATAAGTCACATTTGACTTCATCTCTACTTCTGGAGTGCTCTGACAATCTGACCTTTGTAGCCCATGTGCTGTTTCCTACTCTACCACACTTTTTCCTTCCACTCAACTTTCTATGAATATGACTAGACAACACAAAATGAACAACCTGCTTTTTTTTTTCTTTAGCACTGACCCTATGTGGCTCACTTGCCTTTTGAAGGGTGTCAATGATAATCTTCTGGACATTTGTCCAGTCAGCAGTCTTCCCCATGATTTTGTAGCCTACTTACTCAGACTGAGAAACCGTTTAAATGCTCAGGAAACCTTTTGTATGCGTTTCAACTCAATTACCTGATTAGGGTGTGACACCACGAGTTTCCAGGGTTTAACTCAAAATTCTACTTTTCTGAGACAATGAATTTGGAGTTTTTATTATTTATAAGCCATAATCAACAAAATTACAAGATACACTTGGAATATTTCACTCTGCCTGATGAATCAATATGGGTTTTACTTTCTGAAATGACTAATCAAAATATTATACTTAACTACAATATTCTCTCTTTTTTTTTAGAGATGTACCTGTACGCCAAACCTAGACATATGATGTAGTCACAACACTGTCACTGCATTGCTTCCCTTGTGTTTTATGTACAGTCCAAGTTTGCTGTTCTAAATAAGCCTTATGTAGTCTTTAACAGTCTCACTGTACCTGTCTCTTAATGTCCTTGAACACAGTGAGAGGGGGCTCAGGAATAAACTGTGCCAACACTACCACAGCATACAGGCACACAGCTCCCTCTGCTTGTGACAATGAACAGTGCAGATTTGTCTGCACAGCTGCATGCTTATCTCACCTTTTTTATATGGTTTTGATTTCACAGTGCGACATTTGAGGGTACAACATGACAGATTTGATTTCAATGTGAATCTAGAAGCAGTGAACATCTTTTAAAGTAGGCACAATTTATGATGCTATAATTCTGATTCCATATAAATACTAAGTCAACATCTTAAGCGTTCAGTGTCTAATATGCTGCAAAGCTTTTTAATGAGACTGTAATATATATTAAAACATGCTAGCATTACTGCGAGGGTGACTCCTTGTGTACTACTTCAAAGTCAGTTATTTCTTCATGGCCATGATTTGTACATGTTTAAAGAATGTAATAATTTTAATTTTAACTAAGTGAAGAAGAAATTTAAAAAAAAATGCCCATGACCTCTGGAAATGTTACATAAGAATTTTACAATCAGGGTTATACATGCAGTATCAACAGGAAAATATTAAAATATGTTAAGAAATAAAACAGTGGAAGGGAAAAAAACACTTATACCATATTAAGGGAATTCCCTGATACGTAGTAGGTTAGATAGCAGCTGCAATGCAGTACAGTACTGAAAAAAAGAGAACGATGTTAACTGAGGTAAGCTGTTACATAACAACCACATGGAGAATCTTCTCTCAGCCACCATCGCTGCTATCTATTTGGGTTTAAACAAGCTGTCATGTTAACTAAGAGTAGCATGGACACTGGTGAGGAGAAGGTTTATTTTACACCACAGCTCTGCAAAACAGAAAGGTGGAGAAGTCGGTCAGATAAATGTTCATACAAACATTTATCCCTCTGCTTGTGTTTTGAAAGGCTTCTGATAAATTGGATAAAGCAGCCTGCCCACTTTCAAGGCTCGTTTTGTGTCAGAGGAAAGAGAGAACTGAGAAGCTTAAGTGAGATCTGATAAAGATTTGCCATAGGTGACTGATTGGCTTTTAATATTTAGTAGCACTTTGGTGCTCTGATCCAGCTTACATGTTCTGACTTGTAAAGTTTTTGACTTCTGTATTCTAATTTTAAATTTTTTTTTCACAGAAAAGTACAATGGTCACCCTTTGATTTTTGTACAGTACTATATAACTAAATGTTTAATGATTGCTTGATTGCTTGATGGATTGATTGGGGGACAGATACTAGGGTACAAATAGGTCTTTTCTACCAAAGATCTTGGGTTCTTAACCCAGAGTCATGCTAGAGCCTTTATTTAACTGGATCTGTGAAAGAAATGGGATACGTTGTTCGATAATCTCAACATCTCATTCATCTATAGTTTGAGGCTTCCCCTGTTGTATTCTGTTTTTGAGAAAGATTATAGTGCATGGATTCAGTTTAAATAAAAACACAATATATACCCCTGTGTCCCTTCAGTAGATATATCAGTCCTACATTGCTTTATTACTGCTGTTTTAATCAGTGGTGCTTGTGAACCAGTCAGTTGAACTGTCATCTGCACCAGCAGAAGGAAACGGTTGTAAAACACAGCAATATTTATTAAAACCATCTGAGTGTTAAAGAACTATGTTTGAAATATTGTTTTTGGATTCACTGAAAAATAAGTGCCTGTGAGAGTAGCCGCAAGAGGTGAAATGATTAGCCAAAACATTGGAAGATGTTTTGGCTGATCATTTCACCTCTTGCTCACAGACAGTCACCTTGTTGTGGTAGAATGAGTGTTTTTTTTTCTATGGAAACACAAAGAACTGATGTTTACCAAGTACCAGCACCAGTTAAGCACAAGATCCAGGTTGGTTGACATCTCTGAGTGACATAAAGCAGGTATTGTTCAACAGATGCAACTCTTAGTTTTGAATAAATAAGATCCATCTGATAACATGAAGTAAATAAAAAAGCTCAAAAAGCCAAATATGATGCCATAAACTAAAAGAAAATCAAGAATAGGCTGAAAAGGATTACAAAGGCATTTCTAAAGCTTAGGAAATTCAACTTTAGATAACTTCCCAGGAATGGCTGACCTACTAAACTTATTTAAATAGAGTACACAGACACCCCTTCAGGAGGACACAAAAGAAACCAGAAAATAATCTAAAAACTGAGGACACACCCAATTTTACCCCCTATCCAGTTAGGGAAAGTCTGTACCAGTTTGCCCTACTTGCAGTCAAACTGCAGGTTGAGTTGCATCAAAACTATGTTAATGTGAAATGCAGTGATATCTCGAGTATTAGTAGGTGTGTGAACCCCAGTCTTTTAGTCATGAAACAGAATCCAATCTGGTAGTTTGAACTCGTAGTCTTAAAAATCTGTCAAGACTGTGAAAGTTGGGAAGTGTGTCCTCAACTTAAAGGTCTGCAGACCTCACTTGCATAAGTTGGGTTAGTGTCTATGATTCACAAATAAAAGACTAAATAAAATTGGATCCACGGCCAAAGCCAAAAGGACAGCTTACCAAACAGAACACAAAGGGCCCATCATTTACCATTTGTTAAACCAAATTATTATTTTATGGAGTGGAAAGGCACAACTGGAACTTTTTGAAAAGTGGATGTCTGGCAAAATCTGGCATAAACACATACAACGATTCAGAAAATCAAGACTCTTTGTGTATATATATATATATATATATATATATATATATATATATACATATATATATATATATATATATATATATATATATATATTCCAACAGTGGTCTTATCATAATTGAAGGAAACTATAAATTCTGCTGTCCGACATAAAATTATGAAGGAGAAGGCCCCACCATCAGCTTGTGACCTTAATCTCAAGTGCCCTTGGGTTATGCAGCAAGACAATGATCTAAAGCATTCCACTAAGTTCACCTCTCAATGGCTTATAAATAAAATGTGAAGGGGTCTAAGCAAAGTCTGGACCTAAATCACCATTTGCACTTTACAAACGATTAATATGGCTGATTTAAAACAAATTTGCAAATAAGGCGCCCTACATTTCACTACAGTGAGGTACAAGACTCAAATTATTATGAGCGCTAGATGAAAGCTTCTGCGAGGGATATTAGTTTATGGGGCAAATATTTTTCTGCACATGGTCAAGTTTGCTAGCATTTAACCCTCTGATGTGTGAGTGAAGTGAGTGGGTCTTTTTTGACCCAGGTTACAATCAATGTGTCTTTATGCTACTTTTGTCATTTTGATTCAAAATAATGTATTGTATAATACTTTCTACTGTGTTTTATTTCACAGAAAATTATTTCATGTTTGAAATATTTTAATTTTCACTTTTTTAAATGTTTTTAGAACAATTTGTAGAACATTTGTGACAATTTGTAGAAAATTTTTAAAACAAAATGAAAACAGCAATGATAAAATATCAATAATTGACAATGTCAACATCCATTATGTGTGTGTGTGGGATTGGGGGCCGAGTGTGAAAGAGCATGTTTCTTGAAACTAGCTAGCTAGCTAACGAAGCTAGCTAACACTACTATCTGTATTCTATTATGCTATATGTGTCACACATGTGAGTGTATGTATGTGTGTGCATTTATTCATCCATCCATCCATCCATCCATCCACCTTCTTCCGTTTATCCGGGGTCAGGTCGTGGGGGTAGCAGCCTAAGTAAGGTGGCCCAGACTTCTCTCTCCCCAGCCATTTGTTCCATCTCCTCCAGGGAAATCCCAGGGCATTCCCAGGCCAGTCATTTCTGCTGGGTCTTACCCAGGGTCTCGTCCCGGTGGGACATGTCCAGAACACCTCACAAGAGAGGCATCTAGGAGGCATTTTAACCAGATGTTCCTCTCAGCGTGAAGGAGCAGCGGCTCCACTCTGAGTCCCTCCTGGATATCTGAGCTTCTCACAATATCTCTAAGGGAGAGCCCAGATACCCTACGGGGAAAACTAATTTTGGCCACTTGTATCCGTGATCTCGTTCTTTTGGACATGACCCAAAGCTTATGACCACAGATGAGGGTAGGAACTTAGATCGACCGGTAAATCAAGAGCTTCGCTTTTTGGCTCAGCTCTCTCTTCACAATGGATGGGTACAGCAGCCGCTTCACTACAGATGCTGCAGATGCACCAATCCGCCTTTCGATCTCCCGCTCCATTTTTCCCTCATTCGTGAACAAGATCCTGAGATATTTGAACTACTTCACTTGGGGTAGGACATCCACCCCGACCCGGGGAAGGCACTCTATTCTTTTCTGGCTCATTTATTTATGCATATATTTATATAAATATGAATTTATCTATTTTTATTGAGAAGATAAAAGAAAGAACCTTGAACACATTGATCAACAGGTTTTGCATGTCATTCAACACATTCTCGCTTTCTTTTGATTTTCTCATCCAGGGTGTCAAGACACACACAGACACACACACACACACACACACAAATAATACACATGCACAATAAAGTATAGGTGGTAATGTTAGCTAGTTGGTTAGATAACTAGTGTTAGCTAACTTTGAAGAAGGTTAATAGATTGATTTGTGACAACACTGCCACAGTACTCATGATTGACACACACACCCCTGCACACGCCCATTTGTGAGGTAAAAATAAAGATAATACTTGTATGTAAGAGTTCTTCCTGTGTAAAATATTATTATTCAGGTGTGACATTTAGGACTCAGTGTGTGGTTCACAAAAAAAATGTTTTCCTGACAGTCACAGTTGGTAAGAAACAAAGATTCCCATTAAATTCCATAGGAAATGAATGCGGGTTATTTTTTACCCACTCACGGAAGAATGGGGTAGTAATATAAAACATGCCATTTCTTAAAATGTATAAAAGGTCAATTAAAATTTTTAATTCCATGATATCAGTAACATATTTTTGAGGAATACCTGGAATATGAAGTGATGAAAATTTTCATTACAAAGATATTGCAAAAAGATGACCTTTTTGACCTTGACCTTTTTGACCCGGTCAAGTCCTAACCCTCTCACTTATGCATGAGAGGGTTAAACAAAATGCTATTTCACTTTAATAATAGGAAACATTTAATTATGACAACAAACTAAAAACAAACAAATCTGTAAGAGGTCAAATACTTTTTTATGACTTTGTATGTACATAACATTTCTCTGACTTTGCTCAACGTTAAGGGTCTGCTGCCTTTTTTTCCACAAAAATATATAAATAAAAACAAAAAAAGGATGTCTTAAATTTTGATGACTTTGATCACAATAGATCAAAAACGCATTTTGAAATGCGTATTAAGCTGCATGGTAAAAATTCTCATCCTTGCTGGAAAATGAGGGGAAACAAAACGTAGGTTACAACTATAATGAGATCTATGCTGGGGTTAGGATTTTTCACTAAATTATACTATTTCTAGTTTGCTTGCTTGTTTTGTTGCGCTGCTGGAATTTTGTCAGAACATTAAAGAATTGTATGAATATACATCAACTAACACCAAATCAGCAACCATCTGCTTACCATGTCGAGTCTGGTTTTGGTACAGAGTTGCCCCATGAATCCAAGTTGGGCAGAACAGCATGGTGCAAACACATTTCTAGATGCAAATACTCCATCATGTCATCTTTGAAATGAACATTAGGCAGGAAGGGACAAAGGGGCGTGTGACATGGAGCCACTTTAACAAGAATAAAAGCAGTGCTGTGTTCTGACCTGGCTTTGCTAACAGCTGTGTTTGAGTAAATTTGTTTATAGTCACTTTGTTTAATCTCGTTAAGTGGTAACAGACAATCGATTTTATCCCATTGCAGTTAGGGTTGTACTAGGAAAGCAAAGAGTTTTGAATCATGTCATAAAGGCCACTGATGCTCTGAGTTTCTATGTTGTATGTTTACATTAGCATACAATGGTCAGACTGTCCAGGTAAAATATCTCTACACATAAAATAACTTATATGCCAAACACCTGCCCCATGTTTGTGAAATGTTTTAGATTAAAATAAAGAGAAAAGTTTTAAATACATGTTGTTGTTTTTTTGTTTAGTCCTGACAGAGCAAGTGTGCATAGGATGCTTGGAATCAAATACAGACTACACAAAAGCTCTAGGTTTATGGATATCAACAAAGGCAGTTGCTATGCAAAGACTCTTTGTAGAAAGTGAATTTAATTCAGCAGCACAAAAAAAGGCCAGAAGAACAAATAGAGGCATATAGCGTCCTTCCAGCAGTTCAACAAAACACATCTGACTGCTGATGTAATATCAACACCAGCATGACAGTAAATAAAAAAAGCTGCTAATCTGGCTGCAGATTCTGGGTGTTAATAATTCATTGGTTAATTTAAAATGCCTTAACATTAGAATCAGGACAATGAGACATACATTGCTGCTCAATAAAATAAAGATTTGGCATCTTTTGCAAAAGTTTACTACTTTCCAAAGAGGTTACCAACAGTATGAACTTATCAAAGAGAAAACTTGAGGAAAGCAAATGTCACAGAAAAGAAAAACTGCATATTCACACAAGCCACAGTTCAAGTCACAGAAATGCAGTCTGAGTTTCCATCAATGTTCTAAAAATGTACACGTTTTTGTAACACAAACGTAAAGTTTTCAGAATTATCCACAAACTATTTAATTTTGAATTCTCTGAAAAATTTTCTTTCCCACCAGTTAACATCCTCCCAACTTTAAATTATGTCAGGGAGAAGTGCTCTGACATACATTTCAAGATCTTTTTGACTTTTTTACTAATAAAACATGATACCCTCTTTAGGCATCCAGCCAGTAAAGATAAATGAGAACACCTATTCCAAGAAGACCAGAGCAACCTTTGCAGGAAACATTGGATGGCATTCTTGGATTTCACGAGTTGGACAGCATTGACAGCACACAGACATACTGAGTACTTCATTAAAAATGTGATGTAGAGAGTCTTTAGGTAATAATAGGAAATAAAAATTTACAATAGTTGAATTATTACCCTTTAAGTATGGAATAAATATAAAATACTTCTGGTTGAAAGGTAATGAGTAAGCTTTTTGTCTTCGTTAGCACACAGTCAGCTGTCTCTTAGAGGTTCGATTTTAAAAATGCTCCTTGTAAAAATGAGTACACTATAATAGTTTTCACAAAAAAAAAAACTTGGGGAAAAAAAAGCCTTTGAAGTTGAAAAGGACAATATGCAAAGACAGCAGAATTCATCTGATTAAAACACTAAGCAAAAGTGCTGCTAAGCATAACAGCATAGAAGTCAACTATCAAAGTCAACATGAGTCCATTAATTATAAGGCAGGGAAGAAAGCAAGTGTCAGGACAAATACATCAAAATAATTTGGCAACAAACAAAAGAAGAAAGGTCAAATGAATATTTACAGCTCCAATATGTAACTTTTAACAAAGCTGTTTTTTACATATTTGTTAAAATTATCATGATGTGATAAGATAGATAACATGTGAATAAAAATCAACCTCCTCTGCCTTCCTCCTAGGTCCAGCTGTCATATGAACAAATTAACTGCTCTGTCTGATTCAACCAATTAGAGCCAGGTGGAGGGTCTTAGTGTTTTAAATCACCCTCTAACACCGCAATATGTAATAATGTAATAAAATTGAGCTTCATAAATGTAATAAAACAGTATTAAAACCACATTACGTAATAATTGACACAAAATGTAATAAAATCCTGCAACACATTTTGTAATATGTTCACACTTTATGTAACATTACATAATGTGCCAATTATTACAAAATGCTGAGGTAGCTTTTCTTTAGAAAGAATTCCAGTGTGCTTTTTAAAAACATACCGTATATTTAAGAAATAAAATTCTGCTATATTAAAGTGATCATCAACACTATCAATAACATTGAACCAATTTCTCTATTATGATGACAAATATGAACTTGCCCACAATAAGAATGCTACACAAGGTCAATAAATGATGAACAGCAGGGGGCATTTCTTTAATGAAGAGTGGCATTAGAGAAAGGTATGTCTCTTGCACCCCAAAATATCCATTACTATATGGATATTGTAATGGATACTCTGTCATACTATGACATGACATTAACATTACAGTTAATGTCATGTCAGAGGCGTGAGCTGCAGCCTCACCTGTACGTTTCACATGTTTCATAAAAATAAGACTTGTAGATGTTTTCTGTGAGTGAGCTATAAAGAGGAATAATTGGTCATATATGACAGGGATATGGAGAGTGAAGCTGGCATTTATTGTCCAAAAATTTCAAAGATTTAAATGTGTATAGGATCGACAACCTGAGTTATTAAAGGTATAATAAATAATATGTACACAAACAGTGGTTTGTGATTGATTATTACATAATGTGCCACATTATTACATTGTCATTTCTAAAAAAAATGACAATGTAATTTCATCCAAATTGTATAACAACCGGCACAAAATGTAATAATAATGCAGCCGAAAGTATTACAAATTGTGTTCAAATATTTTATTATATTTTGCATTGATTACATAATGTGGTCTCAATGGTGTTTTACTACATTTTGAAGCCCAACTTTATTACATTATCACATATTGTGGCATTACAACATAACGCGACATTACTAAGGCTTTCCAAGCCGCCCTTTGCTATCTGCTACACTATAGCTCCTTCCCAACAGGTAGCCTGCCATGAATGCTCAGGGTAGCCAAGAAAGCCATTGATGATGGCAGATAAATGGTTATCCCGCAACGGAAAGTTGTTTCTCTTCCATTAGCACATTGAGTGACAAGGAGACAAGCATGGTTGACAGTACTGAGTCACTCCTCCATGCTCTGACTGGTTTTTTTGAGCGGGAGGAGCTTGGTCTTTTCAAACTGTCTCATTACATACTGTCCCGAAAAATACACTTTTGTAAAAATTGCATACTGCAGCTTTAAGAACTGGCGACAAATTAAGAACAAGTAAGAGGTGACTGGAAGTACTGTGAAAAACGGACAGACAAAAGAAAGGACAAAAAAAAGAAATAGAAAAAAAAGGAACTAGAAAGATCCTTTTATGTGTCCCTCTAGGCGGGCAAGGGTCTCATACTGCATTCTTCGAGGGCCACAGTCCTGCAACTTTTAGATCTCTATGTGCTTCAATGCACCTGGCTCCAATATTAGCTAATTAACAGAATTCTGTAGAGCTTGACTCCATGGTACTGAGGCAGATTTATTTAATTTATTTCAAGAGATTCATCTAAAAGTTGCAGTACTCTCGCCCTTGAGGAATGCAATTTGAGACCATTGCTCTGGTGTCTAGTGAGCCACATTAACAGCTATGGTGGGATGGAATTGGCCCCCCAAGCCCAACACATGTGTGCTCACATGTGTAGAGCACACAACATGTGCTCTACATGGTTGTGAAAGTGGAATTCAGAAATGGTAAGAACCACTTTTTACTCTTTAAGTATCCAATCTGGGCCACTATCTTTATTCTGGGTTGATGAGAGTCGAGGTCACAAAGTCAGCTTTATGTTTGAAGATCAAACATGCATTTAGTTGTGAAACATAAAAGCTGCCATGCGTAGCTGAAATTTTATACTTCAGAGGGCAGTTTATTGTCTCGACCATAAATACAATGCAGCAGAGTTCCATGTGAGCACAGGGGACCACTTTACCCTTTGTAAAAATACTAGGACAGCTTCCAGTGCTGTAGAAGAATTCTTTTGAAAGAATTCACATTTTTTGTAAGCTTTAAAGAGAACAAGGTGGTCTTTAATTTAAGAACATGAACTGAGTGCTGCTTAATCTTGGAACATTGAGCAAAGCTCTTTTCAAAAATGAATGACTGCCATGAACAGAGACTGTTGAAAGTGGTTTCTACAAGAGAGAGTCAACAATGTATCCCCTCAAGGAAGGTATACATTTTTTTCCTTGCTTTATATTAAACAATAAAAATGGGAAGCTGCTGTTAAAAGTCATCATAACTGACAACTTATGAGGATTTTCTCATAAGTTGTAAGATTCAGCAAGCACCCTGAGCGAGTGAGTGTGTTCAAGTCTCAGGTGTAACTACGCCCTTTGAGGTTTGCCTTGGATGTAATGTGAAATCAATTAAAGTTCATGATTTTTTCCAAAACTGCAAGACAGACAATATTCTAAGATGACCTGAAGAGGATTTTTGTAGGAAAATCCCCTTTGGGATCTCATTTATGCACTAAACAGAAACATCTTTCACCTACAGCAGGTAAAATAAGAACCAAACTCACAGACGTTTTTCTTTGTTTAAATATTTTGAATGGGGTCACTGATATTAAATTTGCCACAAATGTAGGCAACAGCTCAAGTAATCCAAAACATTTCTCCTGGCTCTGATCAGTTGTTTCCGACAGGGAGAAGTATATTTCTGCACATGGCGGTAGGACCACAAGAAGGAGGCAGAGAAGCTTGATTTTTTTCACAGATTATCTCTCACAATCTTAGGACACGTTTAAATTTTTGACAAATATACAAAAAAAATTATAAAAGTTACCTGCTTAATAAGAAGTTTATATGGATATTAAATTGAGAAATGTGCTCAGTGCCTATTTTACTTGCTCACAGCTCAAAACAAATTGACAAACGGAAAAAAAAAGGTGTTTAGAAATGTTAACATGAAAGCAAAAGATATTTTATTGTATGTAGCAAACTAGAATCATTCTAATCTCAGTCTTGTGATGCAGAAAGGTGAATGTATCAATGGATTTATAGATTTGATTAATGACTGACTGATTGATAAATTAGATGAATGATGTGAAAGTCCTAAGCCATACACACACACACACCATACTGCAAGGTCAGTGAAAGGTGGAAAAAAAAGTACTGTGGCCCTCTCCCTGCTCCAGATTAGCCCAGAGAAATCATGAGGGAGTTATTGCTCTAATTAAATTTAAAAGTCAAGTCAAGTGTTCAAGAGGGAGACCACAGACAAGAAATACAAAAAAAAGGGTTTTAGAATGTCTTAGTGTACCAGAAGATGCTAACAGAGTCATACATGTGATGACTTCTAGCCAAGTTTAAATTAATTTACATGTAACAGATATAAATTAAAAGAGACGGTTTCCTACTACTTGGATGTGAAGTAGATTTGGATCATAAACTGGAATTCAATCAAAAATACGTCAGAATTCTCCATAATATCACTGAACTGTGATCCAGAACCGCAGAGCATTCTGGGGAATGTAGGCAGAGGAAAGGCTTTGGTTGATCAATTTTTCACAGCCAACCAAACAAGGTTGGTGGCATCAACTCACTCACTCATTGGCTAGCTAAGCAACAACTAAAAAACATGTGCAGGTTTCAGATTTTGGTACCATGCCTCATAACCGCTTAAAAAAAACAAAAAAAACAATGACATCGATTGAAAGGAGTCACTGCAGAATTTTGTTTACAATTATGCAGTCCTAGATCCAGAACCTGTGGTGCTTATCTTAGCCAAACCCCTACAGCATTAACATAAGTTGTTGTGACTGATGCCACCACCACCTAGTAGCCGATGGTTATCTTGAACACTTTGGATGTATGCTGTTGAGGAGACATATGTGATCAAAGAGTCACTGATTGCTAAGGAAACTCTCCTTACTCCTTGTACATCAAAAGATGTGCTAGGTGGTATTCCTATTCCAAATGCTATTTAATGCCCTACATTAAACCAGTCTAGACAAGGGAAACACAATTTTATTTTATTATGCATCTTATTATTATTATGCATATGACGGGACAAATACTGGTTACTTCATCAATCAAGGGTTAGACAAGTCACAGTTTGTCATTCAACTATTTTTGAAAAGGTGGTCATGGTGAAGCAGATTTCTCTGTCAAGCAGACATTCACAAATCACTAAACCAATCTCTGACATTTATGCAGCTTAGTACCTTAGACACCCTGACCTGTCGACTGAAAATATAAGAGATCAACTAACAAGTTTCAAATTTATAGATGACCTGCACTCCTTCTTGAGTCACTACCTCGCAAAAGTAAAATAGTAAATGTCACCAATCATCCTCCATCAATCTGTGTGCACTTCAAACTAGAAGAAAAGGAGCAGACAAAGGCAGTCAGTGATTGTCCTTGACATATGTAGCCTCATAAAGAGTTCTTCATGATAAAAGTCTTCTTTGTCTGTCAATATGCCGCACAGAGGCAGTGATGACACAGCAAAAATTTATGCTGTGCACCACTCTTCACAAAGATATAAGGGAGCAGAGAACGGCAGATTTTCTCTTCAAGTAATATCTGTTAGCAAATATCAGATTATCTTAACACCTAAATAATGTATAATATGATAACTAATACAATAAAACATTTAAATGAAAGCTTTCATTTAAAATAAAAGAAAAGCTCAGTTAAGGATAAAGTTAATTGCACTTTATGTCAATATATAAGGTTTATTCTTATTGAACAAGAATTTCATATAATGGAATAACTTTGTTCTCACAAGGACAGTCACAGAACAGTCAAATCTTTAGACGGCTATCTTATCTTAGTTCTGAAAAAATATATGTATATTTTTTTTATTCAATTCCCCCAAGAAATGACACTACTTCTGAGCCATCCCACCATTGTGGTGCAGAGGAGCTGATGTTGGAGGTCACACGTCTCTATTCCCAATAGGCAATACATTTCTTCTGACAGTTTGTCTAAAGTGTGGCAGGATGACTGACCACTTCACTGTCTGAATGAGGGCACAACTTGGAGGGGATCTAGAAGACCGAATAGTTGTCTGACAAACAAACTTTACTGCATTCTAAATGTCTTTTTGCTTCAGTAGACTGCACAAATATCAATAAGACAATTAGCAAAATGCTTAGCTAAGTACTATGACCATGTGTAAATCCATCAGTCGAGCGCAAAAACAGCTAACCAGTCAAGGACATGACCAGTTCATTAGCCACAGATAAGGGGAGCCAGACAAGAAAATCAGACAGCAAGCACATCAGGAAGGAGAGGTGATAATGTTCCCAATTGATTCAGTCACCATGCCAGATTAATGCAGAGGAGACAATGAACATACATGATAAGCTACGGCAGTGAAACCTGCTGCTGTGCCAGAACCAGTCAGTAAGTGTGACACAGAGCAGAGACTGCACCCTTCATGCTGCCAACAGATGGCCTGAATAAAACATCTCCATCTAGAGGAATGAAGAGTCAAGGGCATTTGATCTTTTTACAATGAAAACAAAAATTAGGTTTGTCCTCAAGAGAGAATGTAAGGAAGAGGTGTTATCTGCTCCTGCTCTGTACTGCCATGCATAAGCAGACAGGTCATGCACACAGATCAAACATGTTGCCCAACAGGATTTCTCATCCCTCCACTGTGTTGGCTACGTATCACCTGCTCCTCTACCATATAAGGTGCATTTACCCAACTACGCTGTTATCCGTGTTTTACCTACCATCACACAAACAGAGGGAACAATCTGTACAATTCAGATTCTTCCGACAGCCAGGTGATTTATGCCAGCAGAATCAACAGCAACAAATGACACCAGCAGACGCACGCAAGCTGCTGATTGAGATTTTACACAAAGAATAGGCATACTCACACAGCTGAAAGGTTACCGCCACCAGCACTGTGATGTGAAAATCCTCCCACCTTAAAATGATGTTGCAATGGCACATGCGGTGGGGCACTGGCCACCACAACAGCGTGCTTTATGTGTATGAGTGTGTGTGTGTGAATGGGTGTAGGGGTGCATGTGTGTGGGGAGACAAGCTAAGCTGCACTCTCACTGCTTCTGCCTCAGCTGGGGCTGTCTCAATGCACAGCCTGTACCATGTCGGCAGCCAGCAGGGGTGGGCATGAGTATCAGTAGAGGTGCGTGTGCGTGTGTGTGTGTGTGAATAAGACTGCATAGAGAGAGGCTGTTTATTACGTGACAAAGCTTTTTACTGACTGGATAAAGGAATAAAGATTGACAGATGGAAGGATAAATTGATTGATACATTGGTTAGTATGGAAGAAAGGAGCATCAACAGCACAGAGAAGCAAAGACAGGAAAACAATCACAAATCCGATTCTCCAGAGTTTAAAACTACTATTTACATACACTGTAGAAAAAGACACAAGACCTTTTATTTTGCTGTCTGATATTAAATCAGACTGAACTTTTCCCGTTTTAGAATAACAAGCAATTTTTGTTTGCCAAATGCCATAAACATTCATTGTTTTTATTTATTCACTTCATTCCTCTTTTGGGCATCCTTCCACATGGTTCTTTGAAGAGTTTGTTGGAATTTTGACCCATTCCTGGTGGAGGTGGTACATGGAACTAATATGGTTGAACTTGTAAACCTTTATTTTACAGTGCCCTAATTATAATTTTAACTACCTGGTTAAAGTCTTTAGATGTTAATTTATTATTTTCACATGATGCTCTTTCCTCATGATGTCATCTATTTTATGAAGTCCACCAGTCCCTCCTGAGGCAAGAAAACTTCATAGTTAAAATTGTAGGATGGTCTGATGTGCCCATGCTCCTTATATACCATTTGTTTGAAAAGATGAGTACAGTTCTGTCAGGCATCTGGAAATTGTCCAACGGTGAACCAGATTTGCAGAGGTCACATTTCTCTTACAGATGTCTTGCCTGATTTCTTTCTATTTACTTTTGATGCTAATTAAGGGGCAGGTGGGTCGAGTTGTTGTCTTGAACTAAATTCAGAACTTAGTCCCCAATTAACTGGAATTTTGAAAAAAATAAAATATCCTAGATTTTAAAAAAATAAAAACATAACCCCTCCTTCCGTACAGAGTGCCTATGTGTTGGTGTCATGTCACTATAACACGTGGCATTGCATCACTTACAGGAAAAGAAGGATAGGAGGAGAGGAGCGAGATTCTCACTGTCTCAAAATGTTCCCTTTCTAAACTGTGCCTACATTTTTCTAATTATTCATTTATCCTCCCTTCCCCTCTCCCACGTCTATTCTTCTCTCCTTTGGTATCACATATGTATTATGCAAATATCAAATGCTGGACATCACCAGAATCACAAACACCTTCTTGCCATGTCAGGGTGTTCCCACTAGAATATATACACGTTAAACAGGGCTTAGCTTGGCATACAGCGGCTTGTGCTACAGAGGACAGGACAGAGCAATGCAGAGCTCTCAGATTTGTTTGTCAGTCATGCACTTGCACAATCTTTGCTGTTAAAAAGAATTGCCTGTCTGGTTACATGACAGGTTTTGAATAAAAATAAATAAATAAAAGGAAAGTACTGTTCAGCATAATATTTTCACTAGAGAATGGTGGAAAAGCAGATGCTTTCTCAAAGAAATAACAGATTATGCTATGATGGCTGTCACGATGCTTGATTTGGAAGCCTAAACATTTGCAAATATTCTGAATAATACAAATTTACCTAATCTTGTGTCAGGCCTTTTTCGAGATAGAAACAATTTAAGAAAATTAAATATTAGCTTAATAATTAAAACTGTGAATTATCTTATGATGTGTAAAATCTAATTTACTGATGGGATTTGCTGAATGTAGGTTGATTCTTCAATATCTACTGAACTTATTACCAGCCACTTATTTAGACACATTTGTTTAACTGTTGCTATGAATTGCAAAGCAGAGAATCATATGGCAGAAACTCGGTGCTATTAATCTTCTACATGTGGTGAAGTATCCTAGTAAAAACCAGCCTACACTTTGCTTCATACAGAGGGTCTGGAACCATGGCTACCGAAAAAAAGATTGCTTGCTGGGGATGTGGACTATGTTGGAAGGTTTAAATTTTACTCAATCGCAGGAATTCACACATGTTCAAAGAGAGTCAATAACAGATTGAGAAAACCTTCATTCGGATGTGACATTCAGATGGTAGGGTGAGTAATCTATTATAAACAACATGGAAGCACACATCCATGCCTTCTATATTCCAGGCTGCTGGTGCTGCAAAAGTACTGGAGGTATCTTCTTGGCATATTACGGCCCACTTTTGATGGCTAGAGCCTCCTTACAGCAGGCATACAGCCCATCACCCTTCTCTCCCCTGTGGGGGATCAGATCACAACCTGGTTTATCTCCAGCCTCTATCTAAACCCTCAGTAAGCAGAGAACTAGCTGTGATGGTCTGAGGAACTGTTTCAGCTCCACTGAGTGGCTCCTCTTTGGCAAGACATTGGCAGCATCACAAACTACATCAACGTCTGTGTAAACAACATTGTGCCCATTATGAAGGTATAGTGCTTCTCCAAAAACAAGCTTTGGATAAACCCTGAAGCCCTCATCAAGGAAAAGAAGAGAGCCTTAATATTAGAAAGCAAGTCTGATCTGACAGCTGTAAAGAAAGAACTGTGAAGGACGCTTAGAAATTGAAATAACATCTACAGAAATATGATGGAGGATCAGCAGAATGCTATGAGAATGTATTGGAAGAGTCTGAAGACAACGTCAGGTCACAAATCAAATTCCCAGGCATTATGGGGACTTAGCATTTGCACACATTGAACCGCTCTTAAGTGAAACCTCTGCATGTGTGAAAGTGAACATGTGCAGAATCCACGGCTACAAGATTTGTTATGTGCAGGCACGGACAGATTAAAAACAACGGTGGATAGCATCATCTTGCTGGTGGTGGTCAAAAAGGCCGATGGCATGATGCGAGAACCTTGCTTCTGTTGGACTGCCCCAGGGCAGCTGTGGCTACAATCCAGTAGCTTGCCATCATCAGAGTGTGAATTTGTGAAAGGGTGGGAATGACAGCACCATACAGTGGCATGACAACTACAACGGAGTCAAGGCATCTTTGGAGTCTTAACGTGGAACTTTGCCTCAATTAACATACTAAAATACTTGCAGTTTACAGACAGTTGCATGGTCTAAACGTAGCCTTGAGATAGATGAGCAACCTGAACCAGTTCTATACCTGGTTTGACCCATCCCTCTCTCAGTCCAGCCTCCCCTGCTGTTGCCCCCCCTTCCACCTACATCTTTAACAATTGCTTGCTTTTTTTTCCCCAGGACTTGACAGACCTCTCAGCCATCACCCACCCCTTTTTTGTCTGGGACTCCATAGCAGAGCATCCCTTCACCATCACCATCCTCTCCCTTTCAACACTTCAGCTGAGAAATGAACTACAGAAAATCAAGTTGGGAAAAGCAAGGTACATTTTTCTGCCATTTATATGATTTTTAGGAAAGCATACCTAAAAGAGTACTTTTTCTTTGTCTCTGTGTGGACATTTGTTTGGTGACAAGCATATTGTGGGTTTAAATCATTGAGTGTACAGTATAGTTTAATATTGCCTAATTTTTGTATTAATTAATCAGGTTGAAAAATTAGATTTTTCTAATCAATTGCAACAGTAGTTTCACTGAATGCAGCAAAAGAGACACAGAATAGGCTAGAATAAAAATATAATAGAATGGAATACTTGCAAGACATTATTGCAGTGCCTCAGTAACTCACTGTTGAGTTCGGTTGAGGTCTTGGTTCCTCTATAGTAATTTAGCTTAGTCAAGAAGCATATGGTGGAGTAAGGAGAGAGAGGAGAAGAGAAACTGGAAGCAGTGATGGGGATCAGAAACAGTCCCTGAATATCAATGCACCATGTCTAAGAGAATTCAGGGCTGCAGTGCACCAAAAACAGGGAACCTGGGAAACAGAGCAGAGTAGGATCACAGGCAGCTGGAACTCAAGTACCAGTTTTACATACATCTCCAGGATGACCTGTGACTAATTTTCAGAAATCACAGTACACCATACATAGTCACTTCTCTGGATTTCCTGTTTGAATTTATTTGTCAAATTGTTTACTTGTTATTAAATATGAAAAGAAAAGGTTTGTAAGTAAGAAATCATGTAACAATGAACTTGTCCCACACACCTTTTAATTATAATTTGCGCATGCCTCATTAACATGACGGACGTGTTGCTTCCCAATCAAGTACCTCAGGGGGATGACTTTCAAGGAAGCACTGCAGGGGTGCCTTTACACTAAAATAAGCACACATTTATTTATATTGAGAGGAAAAAATATGTAATTCAGCTTAATTAAAATAAAACTATTAAATAAAGACACATAACCTCAACAATACCACCATTTCCTTTCAAAGAGAATCTGATAACCAACACAATTCCATGGTTACCTCAGGTCAATCCCATAAACTCATTAGTAGCCACCAGCCAACAACCATTAGCCTCATTAATTGCGGAAGCCTCCTAGTGCCTGAGTGCGGTGGTAAAATGAGGCTGCAACGTACTTGTGTGTGGGCATGTACAGAAGCATGCAGATAATGAGCTCACTCCCAAAGGTATGTAACCTTTCTCTTTATGAGGTCAACATCACTAGTTGCTGTTACACTATCAGGCCAAAAGTGGGCGAGTGAGAGTTTGCCAAGGCCTAAAGCGCTTGATGTTAAAATGGGGCTCCCTAGGTACTGGGCTTGTGACCACACAAATATGATTGAGCCATTGACGGATAACTGTATAATGAGGTGATATTATATAAATAGATTTGTGTCATTTTCATAGTTGACTTTTGTAGTAAGTGTTGTAATAGCATATCTGGAGCTGTATGGGTGGATGAATCACTGGATGGATTGGAAGCAAAGCAACAACATTCCAGTTTCCACTGTATCAAGCTAGATGTGCGCCATCATAATGTCAAAAATATCTGTTTCTTCAGTCATTAATCAACATTTTCTCAAATTATCACATTTATTATTAGATAATAAATGTATTATTAGGTAAGAAATATGATCAAGATAATTATCGGAATTTGTTTTAGGGAAGATAAGCTCAACTGTTGAGATATGTTAACTCCATTTCCCTAAAATCCATGGATGAGCCAAGTAACAGCCCCTAGTTGGACAAGCATACTGTGACTCATACAGTCATAACCAGCATTACAAGCAATGATATGAGGGACCATCATTCTGTTCTATTTTCCTCTCTTGTACCTCTCTCTCCAACACTGTTTCCTTTGCTCTCTTCTCAGTCCTTGTTCTGAGAATGATGGAGAGCTTCATACCTCTCCCCAAGGACAGCCATGAGCAAAAGACTAATGGGAACACACACACACACACCCACAAGCCTGATAGCTGCGCAAAAGCCCAAGACACCTCCACATACACACATACTTCCAGAAAGCCAGGAGAAACTCTCTGACATTTGGGGTGAACTGTAGTGCAGCTCATTGCATACCAAACCCACAGAGGCAAGGGTACACACTGGAGAGTGGGACATTATATAATGACATTGACAGGACATAAAACAGCTGCAAATAGCTACTGTGCTTTTTTATTTTATGAAACTAAGAATGCATATATAGAGAATTACAAAAGGTTGCCCAATTTTGCTGTGACTATATTGCAGAAAAACTAGTAACTTCAACTACAGTTGAAGTTACATGTTACAAACATGTATAAACATACACACACAGTGGTCTGGAAAAGGGTTTGTTCCCTTTCTGATTTCCTAAGTTTGTCACACTTTAGTGTTTCAAAACATCATTAAATATTATCCAAAGACAACAATAGTAAACATAAAAAGTACTTTTTAATATTAAGAATTTTTTTTAAAAGGAAAAAAAAACCATCCACGACTAAGTGGCAAAAGTAACTGTTAATTTTGATGATTTAAATCATTCAATAAACGTAAGTCTAAAATTATAATGATAATAATTTAGTTTTTATCCCCCAGCTTAATGCATCCCATCAGCTTAATTATTCTGAATGAAGTATGACATATGCATGAGACTCAGAAAATATTAAATGTAGTCCACATAAATGCAAGAAAATACCTTGTAATTATACAAGAACAAAAGAAAAAAAAAAACACACACACACACAATTACATGCTAATGGTGGTGGGTTCAAGCGCGACACCTAGACTCAGCACCCCATCTTGCGCATGCAGCCAGTCTACAAGATGCCTCTTAATTAGCCTGAGTTATAAAGGTCCACTCTAATACTGGTCACCACAGGAGATCTTTCCTGCTCACATCCATCCCATCAACAACTCTTTAATGAAACTTATATAAATTACAAAAACATGTCAATTTCCTCTGAGACTAATAAAGAATTTTATAGCTGAACTGAATTGTTCTGTACAGAGTTAATTACTTTGAGTTGTTTTCATTATTTTCTGGAAATGAGGCATCTCTTGGAATATCACAAAACCATACGATTTGGATTATGTATTTAAAAAACATGGGATAATGTGATCTTACCAACAATTTTTACAATTGCTTGAGAAGAAAAATTATCAAAAATACTCGGCAGAGGATGAATTTCAAAATCAAATTCATCATTTTCCCTTTCCATTGGCTGCATTATAAATTCCTATCAAAATATTAAAGAATGAGAGCACAAACAAGTCTTTGAGATGTTGTCAAGCCAACATAAAAGCAGATGAGACAAGCATTTATGTACAAACCCAAAGTTTTTTACAAATGAGATAAACCTATGTCCCTTTAATTAATTGGTTAGTGAACAAAAGCCAAAGAAAACCCACACAGGGAAAGATAGAACATGGAAGTTAAAGCAGAAAGGCAAAACAGAATTTAAGCCAGGATCAAGGGATACTGATTGACAAAAAATATTGCAGAAAAAATACCAAGGAACAATCAGTGTTTACCCCCGACCACACCAAAAAAAAAAAAAAAACGTACATACTTTACCATGCCTAATTTGAAAAGTATGACCTTATTTGCTTATTTAAACCTTTAAACAACCTTTAATATTTGCCACATAACAAGCAACCAAAAAAACTAACAAAAAAACACATTGTGATATCACATAATATCTTCTATTTTTCACACCCTGTAAGCAAACACAGTAACATGGAGATGGGTTTTTCAAAACCATCACTTACTTTAAATATGATTTTTAGTCCTTTAAGCCTGATTTCAGTTCACTTTTTTTCCCCTACGGAATCTACAGTATATGCCTTGTTTATTTGTATTCCTTTGCCAGACACAGAATTGTATCTGGAACTTGTTCAGCCTGAAAGAAATTTGTTGACAAAATCAACCAAGCTAGATGTCCGTCATTAATCTAGCAAAGACGCTTGTCTTTTTTAACAGCCCTCTCTTCTTTCGTCACCCTCCAGAGACACAATCCCTGCTAAATAGCTATATATCCTGCCTGCATGATTTTTTTTTTGTTAGAAAGAATTAATCTCTTGTTTAGATGATTGGGCCTTATCAAAAACTATAATCAGTCTTTTATGCTTACTAGTTACCAAAATATGCTCAGAAGCAAATACAGTTAAAGTTATTGAAAATACTATTGTGTATCTAAAAAAATACACAGACTTTAGTTTAACAGAGCGCTAGAGAACACTAATGCTGCAGTTTCCACAGCTTAAGTGTAATAATTTTACAGGAATAATATGGAGTAAGAGTATGGCATAAAAGTCTTTGGAAAAACTACTGTTCATTTTATTAAAAATGATCAACTAAATCTTGCTAAATAGAGTTCACAACTGTCAAACACTTGTATTCACTGATTTTTGTCTGATTTTTATTAGAAGGAAGAATATGTGTACGTTAAGCACCAATCATCAGTTAGTGTGGCAACAGATGACTGACACTTTAAACAGAGGACTCTCTTCCACATGTAAAATAAATAATCTGCAATGGTAATATGCATAAAACATAAAACTGCATGAAAGAATCTTGTTTAAAAGCCATGTAAAAAAAAAAGACTATAATAAAAACACAAACACCTAAATTCTACTTTTTGGTTTAAAGAGATTCCATTTGACATTAAAACTGTGAAGCATGACAGAATCAAAAACAATACAATTCAACATGCATAGAAGCTGTGAACCTCAGCCACAAATGTCTGTTTTTACAGTACAATGTCCTTTTTGCCCAAAGGTTGATGTCTGTGACCAAGACCGGTCTTGAACCCTTCATCCCTGCAGTTCAGTCCCATTTTCCTACACACATTGACATGTTTCACAGAGTACAGTCACTGCAGTCACATAACATATTCCTGTTTTCGTCGACTGTGGTGGTAAATGATTAAAGGCAATCGAAGAAAAGCCTAAAATTCCATAGGTGCATCAATCAAACAAACAAACAAAAAAGCAAAGACACCACAGTAAACTCAGCTTGGCAAAATCTCAACAATAAGCTTTACAGATGAGTCTCTCTCCTGGAACTGTATTACCAGCAGACACAATTCATCTTCATCATTAAAGCAACACACAGATGCAGCATTCTAAAATATGACGAACAAACTAGAAGGGACTAATAAAAATGATCAGACGGGACTCTAATAATGCACCAGACAAATTAAAAAGTCAGGTGGATCTGAGTTGCTTTACATACAAATTTTCAACATTGTCAGAGGCAAAGTTGTCCCATTTTATCAGCACGTTCTTACTGTATAGAAGGAAACAAGGCGAATCTCTATATGTCCATATTGGAATATCTATGAGAGCTTCGGTCGAAAACTGATAAATATTTTATAAAGAACAGACAGAACATTTAGATTGCCAATGGCATACTGCTGCAGGAGGCAGGACAAACTAGTTTTAGGCTATTCTTTCTCTTCTAATTTAAAGTCATATTTAGACCACTTTAGTTTTTCAAAGAACTATATAATTTGATAGTTTATGTTACATGTAGTATAAAAGTCCATCCAATTTCCCTTCAGAGCTCTTGAAGGAGGTGGAGAGATGAGTGACCTCATTGTGGCCAAACAACACAACCCTCCATGCAGTGGAGACACCACCACCTGCTGCTTCATTTTCCCAAATGCACAACCACCAACATAATAAAAATGTTTTAGAATTTGACATGTTGTAGTGTATCATGTCTTTGTTCTTTTTTATGTCTAACTGGCAATGAGTCTGATGAATAAATCAACATCACAACGAGTGATTTACAAAGCATAGAGAAGCAACTGAACCACTGCAAAAATGCCAGGCTCCAGTAACAGTACAGTGTTTTGTTTAAGATATTGTTTAAGATGCCAACGAATTGGGATAGTTGTGTATGTAGCTATTAATCATATTGCATTTCCTATCCTATCAGCATTTCAGTGAAAGACGATGTTGTCGTTATTTTCTTCTTCAGAACTTCCTGTCCGAGCAGCAGATTCTCACTCTGTGTGACCAGTTCAAATGGGTATGGCGAGACGGTTGTTATATTTAGTTCTGTAGCAAAATCTGATTCACTGTCAGAGACGGATACGCTAGCAGTCAGATAGTTTGTTCACAATAACATCACATAGCCATATGTCTTTTTTGGCAATGCTTCATAGCTACGTCTAGCAGATGAAAAGTCGTAGCTTTTAATATTTTTTCATTAAAGTTGTGAATAACTCAAATCAGCATTTTAAAACATTGCATAAATCCAAAATACAATTTATCACTTTATTTGACCTTTACTGTAAACTTCAACTCTTGAGGATGAAGAAAACCTTTTAAGCTCATGCTACAAATCTTGATGACTAATCTCTAGACATAGGCAAGAACAACAATGTAACACTAACAATTTAAATTCATGATAAGTGTAAGAGAGTGAAACCGATCAATACTGATTTAGAAAAAGGGGATGGGCACAAAGCTGTTAGAGGAAAATGATTGGGAGTGGGAAGCATAACAGATCAATACCCTGCACTGTACTATTCTGTGAATTAGTTGATACATCTCTAATTATGCCAATATGTTTTCTGTCATGTTATGATAAAAATTTCCATGGTTTCCCTGTATTAATGAATTATTTAGACATTTAAAACTGAAATGTTGCGCCCTTTAGTTTCTACTACATAACTTCCCAATGAATGGTCTATATTTTTATCTGCGGTGAGAAATAAGTGACAGCTGCAGAAGGGCATCAATATAGGAAAGGAGGACTCAATCACATATTCTGCCTATTCCAGGACTTTAAGGCATTTTGCTAAAGGGACTTTAAATCTCAGGTATGATGGAAAATTGGAAAGTTTTAACATTTAGACTTTGAGTCCTGAAACTAACCCATGCCTAATTTGAACTATTCAAAGATGAAGAAGTGTAGGAATACCCAAAGATTACATCATTAACAAAGTTTCTTTAAGACAGTATGGTGGATCACATTTTAGTATTCATTTGCAATGTCTGGTTGGGCTTTCAATAACAGTTGCGCAAGTGGCCCTTTGGGAAAAGAATTGCCCACCACTGATCTATAGTAATGTATTAGCTTTCAGGGTGCAGTGTGGTGGAGTAAATACCATTAGCTACTGTATGTGTTCACATAAATAAAAAGGTCTTCTCTAGTAAATGTATGGGGAAAAAAATGCCAAGTTTTAATTTCCTAATCTATTCATTTATTTCAAATATCTTCATCTTAAATATGGTTGAGGATTAATTACACATACATGATACATTACAGATATTAGATTATAATACAGATTGTCAGTTCTACTAATAACTAATAATCATCAGAAATGAGCAGAAGAAAGATGGTGATGAGCATGTAAGCACTTAGCAAGGTTGTTTAACATGATTTGACTTTAACCTCTGGCATCATTCAGCACACACACACACACACGCACACACACGCACACGCACACACACACACACACACACACACACACAAACACACAAACACCCCTCCTTACTTCTGCTGAGTAAGGGTTTTCTCTGGTCATTAATACCACTTCCTACTGCAGCCACTTTGGCAACTGTACTATAAAACATTACTTTAGAGCAACCCCTTAGTGGATAATCATGTAATCATCTACATTTTTCATCATCAATTTGATGTCTTGCAATGTTCATCGTTCAAATACATTGCTGTGGACATGGCAATTAAAGATAAACAGTGATGAAGAGAAATTTATAATATAAGACAAGAACAACATTATAGGGAACAGTTGAGTTGTACATTGATAAATCCCACTTTTGGATTTAATTTGAATGAAGGCTGCTTCATAAAACTTATCATTGGTAAAAAGATAAATCTGTGTCTAACAATAGTATAAATGCATCTCAATGCCTGTGTACATTATCAAATGCACACAGGCATTTGATAATTCAGATTTGAGACTTTAACTACAACAAAAGTTTTGCTAAAACAAAACCCTCTTATTTCACAGGCCTTCTCAAGTGTCAGATATCTTTAATAAATGTGTTTCAACCCTGGTTTATTCTGTTAATTCCTTTTGTGTTTTGTAATAATCTAAATATTTAATAAGAATTTTAGGGAAAGAACTGTGTGTGTTGCTCTCTTTTCATTTTTTTTGTTATTGTGCTAGAAGCATTCCACTGGTAAAAGATTTCCTGCCCTCAAAAAGTTCTTGTTGCTATGCAACTGATCTGCTTTGCACAGAGAGTAATGCTAGCTCACATGGTCTACAAAGAGCTCAAACACAAACAGACATACACAGACAAAGTAGCTCTTAGCCTACATTCTGTATTTTTCTTTTTTTCTTCTTCTTTTAAAGAAAGTTTGTGCTATTGTTAGTAAGGAAACATATCTGCTTTTGTGCATTAAATTGGCACATTTTAGTAATGCTTCACTGAACACAAAATTAGTGAGAACAGTGAAGACAAAATTAAGTGTTATCATTTCCAAATGAGAATGAGCATTTAAACATGTCTCATTTGAATATACTATGTATTGGGAAAAAAATTCAGAAACACAGTCCCCGTTGTTTTTTTAGAGCAATTTGAGTTTAAATAACCCACAGGTACACAAGTATTAACTACATCTGAGCACAAACCACTCCTCACCACAACTCAAACTCTGACAAAACGTGACAGAATGAGAGGTGAATGACAGGTGTGTGTTTTATAATAGACACAACTCTTTCTTCAAATTAACACAATAAAACAATTGCCAGGTATTTAGAAACATGAAAATATATTTTTCCTCTTAATCAGACTCACTTATATTTTTCACCCTCTTGATGCCCAAACAGGCACAAGTTGAATTATTTTAACATTAAATTAATGTGGACTTAAGTGTGAACTCTTTCACACAGAAGTAAGTCTGCCACTGGTAAAAATGAAAATGATGGCGCACAAGTTTAAATTATTGGAAATGGACACTAAAGATTAAGCTTTCTTGCCTTCTCTCTTATCTGTTACAATCTCAGAAATATTTTATAACAATCTGTTTCTCACAGTCTCAATGTTATTGGAAAAATATACATTTGAATGAAATGATAAAATACCTTATTTTTTGCCTCAATTTAAATAGTTTCAGATAAACTTATTGGATGACCCTTTCATTGCTGGTAAGAAAGAAAGTTTCTCTAAATGTTTCAACTCCCTTGTTGTCAGGTTAAATGCACTTTGTGGATGGAGTCCATAGTACAGATATGCTGTTGTGTGTAGAGAGTCTAATTTTCTCAGGCAAAATAAGTTAAAATAAAGCAAAGTTGCCCGATAGTGCTATGCTGCACTTTCCGACTGGAAAAGGTTTTCTGCAATATGTAGGCGCAGATTTATACAGGTGTATGCATTCACCAAAGCTGGTGCTAGTGTGTAGTAATATTTAGTTTAGTTCAAAGACAGCAAGGTGGCAAAGAGCCCTTCTAACCTCAGAGACTTGGAGTTCATCTTGAAATATAGATCAAACAAACAAAAAAAAGATCAGTGGCAACATGCAAAAAGATTGGGCAGAAGTTCAATGAAGGGTTCGACTGTTGTTGTGCCATTGTTATGACTATTCCATTGATTAATGACAAAAGGTGTATAATACTGACATTTGATAACTTAAAAAAAACTTTAAGACAAAACTTTTATATTATATTATTTTATTAAAGCTCGTCTTAAAACCCATCTATTTTATTTGGCTTTCAACTCTAGCGGGATCTAGTTTTAAATTGTATGTTTTTGTTTTTAAACTGTAAGTTTTTATTTTATGTTTTTTTTATTGTTATGTTGTGTTTTGATGTACAGCACTTTGTATCAGCTGTGGTTGTTTTAAAGTGCTTTATAAATAAAGTTGGTATGGTATGGTATGGTATTATCTTTTGAGAGATGCATGTCTCCTGTCGTATCAGAAACAAACTTTGGTTAAATTTTATTTTAAATGAAAAAATAAAAATCAGCCAATGGAATGAATAATTCTTATTTAATTATGGGATAATTGGTTGCCAAATTGTGCTATGTTGGCTAACTGGCTAATTATGTTTGTTTCAATTAGGCAGGCATTTAAGCAGCAAGTCTCCTGCCATACAAGATTTTGATGAGCATCTGGCCGGTTACTGAGAAGCCAGCAGGAAGTTACCCAGGAGCAACGAGGCTTATTTCTAAATTTGGGACACAGGAGACTGAGATTGGTTGGGAAACCAATCATAATTTTCCTAGTAAAAATAAATAATACTAATACTAACAACTGATTCTGAGAGCAAATGCATATCCAGGAGTTTACCGAGTAAGATTACCTCTTACAGTACCCTCCACACACAAAAAGCCACAGATACAGAAACTTGTTAGCGCTCACTGGCTTGCTACTGCAGAGTTTTTGCCCATCTCCCTCACGGTCACATCAAGGGCATCCACTCTTGAAACGCTACAGTACAGCTTGTCACAGAGGAGAGGAGAGAGAAGGAAAGGAGAGAAGAAGAGAGGACCCATTAAATGACGATGATCACAGTCACAGAAAAAAAAAACCCTTCAAAAGAGATGTTGGGAACTTATATGTAAAGTAAGCAGGGAAAGTATGAAAAAGTGTGATATTGTTGAAAACAGAATACAGGAATGGATGATACAAATGGCAATAAAAGGTTAAAAAAAGAGCATAGAACCCAGAGTGTTGCTGGGTAATGGAGATGAGATGTTAATGTGTTTGCCAGTGATGCACTGCAGCAAAATGAAGGAAGATGGAGAAAATGAAGTAACAGGAAGGGAGGTGGAAGGGGACACGAGAAGACAGGCTGATGAGAGTAAAATGACAAGGAAAAGAGGAGAATGATTGGAATAAGGAAGAGGAAAAGATGGCAAAAAGGACTAAAAAGAAGAGGATGGTTTACGAGACTTAAGCTTTGATGAAGCTGATGATACAGCAACATGGCACTTAATTAAAGTGACACTAAAGTCTCTGAGGAATCCTTAAAAATGCAAACAGGTACATCTTAAAGTTAAATATTTTTTGTTGCTCATTTCAGAAAGTAAAACAGATTTGTATACAGTTGAATATTTCGAGCCTTTATTTCTTGTAATTTTTAATTTTCCTTTGGTATAGTGCCATTTTATAACACAATCAAGTAACTGTAACCTTCACTTGTGGTAAAAAAATACTTTACATATCAAACATAACTTAAAAGTGAAATAAAAACTACTTCAAGGCATCAAAATGAAAAGCCAAATGTTTTAACATTATCACAATAGCACCATAAACTAGCATGATAATACTTTGTCCATGTTGACCACTCATAATGCACAGAAATGGGTATCTTTCAATTTCCTTATGTTTTAGTAAGGATGCACAATGTATTGGCACTAACAATGATACTGGGAAGCTAATAACAACTTACATTAATCTTTTTTATCTTTTTTCCATTCGTTTCTGAAGATGAGGGGATTGGTCATTCACTATTTGGTCATGTGACAGAGACAGTGATGCAGAACAAGATTGTGGAGAGATTACATAAAGCATAGAAGCAGTTGAGTAGTGAGTGGTGTGGTGGTATCTTTTTCAAGGTGTCAAAAGAGTAGTGAAATATACATAAGTACATAAGATTGGTTTTTAGCCATAACAGCAATATTTATATTGGATATTAGGCATTTTCTTTTTACATTGATGCATCCCTATTTTTTAGCATTTACAATGAATGTGTTAAAGCTTAAGATGTTGTTCAACATCTTACAAAGAGTTAAACTAGGAAAACATAAAATCACTTGGTGGTGTAAAAGCATTTAATTGTACAACAATGTTTTTGCCAAAGGAAAGCCAATCATTTGAAAGAAAACACTGATGTTTAAATTTGTGCATTGAATCATGTGTCAGTCAAATTAATTTATGTATGCTGCTTTGTGTCTGATACTAAATCTCTACCTTTAGAAATAAAACCCTAAGACAATAAACAATAAAATGTATGTATGCCCTCAAGGACATTAAAGTTTGCTAAGAAGAAAAAAACAAAAAAACAAAAGAAAACAACCAAGCTTCAGAAAGCTTTGAGAGCTCGTGCTCAAACTAGACAAGTTGGAAGCAGTACATATAAATGTTTGGACCAAAAGGCATAATGCAGTGCAGTTCATTAGAATTTGTTTCTCTTTCTGTTTTTACAGAAATGCATGGAAATCATGTAGAATGGCAGTCAGCTATCCGTCATTGAAATCGTGGAATAAAGGTGCAGGAAAGCACAAGCTAACCACAACTGGTTGGCATTTTGAGGTAATATGATGTCACAGTGATGCACTGAAGAAGTCCCATTCCATAAATCCTCTCTAGATTTAGATATCACTAAATTTAGAAGCAAATTAAAGCATGAAACATACTCAGAAAAAAAATGAATAAAAATATCCTAATATTGATTTGTTTTAATGTCAATATAAAATTTTCTTTGCTGGAGAAGAAAACGTCCACAGGAGTCCTGCACAATAAATTCAGGTTCAATATTCAAAACATGTCAGGTTCCAATTAATTGCAGGAGACTTGTGGGAATATGGACTCAGGTTCTCTAAAAGGCCTTTGGCTGCACACACAAAACAGTACTGTACTGAATCAGCTGCACTTCCAAAAACAGTGTTTTCAAAAGGCCTCCCTCTTGCTACCACCCCAACACCATCTGCAGCCATTATTTCAAAGCTTTTAAAAGTTGTTTGAGACTGAAAAGACTAACAGATTTGTATCATTACCGTGGCAGGAGAGAAAACACACCAAACACATATTTTTAAATTGAAAAATACATCAAATCTCTGCCTTCGTCACAATGTTAATATGTGGACAATTGCTATCATAAAGGGCAGCTCAGATCCAAAATGTGGTATTTTATTTCACGTCAACCATCCCCACCCATACATTAGTTGAAAATATATTTGGCAGTTGGGGGCAATAACTGCTTTTAAGGCCCACACCTGATGTGTATTTATTAGAGGCTGAGATACAAAATCTTGCACACAGTGGTGAAGAGATTTTATAGTACAGAATTTTTTTTTATTAATTTCATTGACTTTTTTAAGGATTACTACTCAATTACATATTTTCCTGATATTGTGTAAATTATTATTACATGTTCAAGTAATAATTCGTACACCAGACTAGCACAACGTTACTGCTGGGATGAAATCATAGCATGAAGTAAACATGGCCAAGGCGGAAGATCCACTTGGAGGAAGAGCTCCGAGTAAAAAGCCGCGTTCGATGTGACTACGTGTTTCCACACCCAGAATGTCGGCCAGGGGAGATTAAAGGATTTCTTAAACATGGGTGAAAGAATCAAAGCAACACTCCAGGAATAACATAACATGATGTAAAGTTCAAAAAGGTCAATTTTACATAACACTGTCCTTAGGAAAATTTTTATTTGTAATTCATTAGGACAGTTTCTAGCAGGTTTTCAGGAAGATACTTTACTCCTCCGGACTAGTTTGGTATTAACACTTTCAAGAGTCCCAAATTCATTTTCTATTTTGGGAGCATTGCACCTCACCTTCACCCCCTGCATGTCTGCTAAGACATGCAGGGGGTGAAAGTGAAGGTAACAGTATACAGCAGTAACTGTACTGTTTGTTTTTCTCTCCATCTCTCTATCTCTATAGAAACTGACTCTGAACACTAAAGCTGAACAGTGAACACATTTAGACAATAGAGGTGTTCGATCATTCCATCTCTACATCCATCTCATTTAGAAGTATGAGGAAAACCTTTAAATCACATCTGATTTGACTTACTTGGATTGCTGCCTGTTGTAAGACAAGACAAAAGAATTTCAGTTGATTAATAGCTTGAGTGGGAAAAGATGGGTCTCAAAGCAGACTTTGCTAGATTGAAGATGACATCTTCAAAGAAATAGGAAAGTAGTTTTATGTGTTCTACTGTGGCATTTATTTACTACTGTTTTTGATATCTTAATTGGACACTTAATTGGAGTTGCTAGCAACATTGATATTTAGGTATTTAGAAAGGGTTTTGAAAAAGAGCTTACTAATGTCAAGGCCTCTTATTGACAAGATGTTTTCTGCAGTTTAAACCAAAATTTTGTTTTGGAAACAGATCTTGAGCTTTTTCTTCACCAGCTCAACTTTGTACCATGTCATCTGTGGAACCTACGTTCTAACTGTACCTGCAATCACTAAAAAAAATAAAAACGGGCAGAAACTGTTAGATGACATAAGAAAATTAATTCAAATATGTTTTTCAGAAAGGTTTCTGCCAGTGTATGATAACCATGGTGGGCTGCCAGGCTTTATTTGCCATCCCCACCAGAGTAACCATCGCTTGTTTATTTATTTCAAATTGGGTTTTTTTGTTTGTTTTGTTATGCACGAGTAACAGCAAAAACAAGTTTATAGTTGATGCATTGAACTGGGCAGGATTCAACTATAAAGGCTGAGTCATACTCGCGATATAACAGGTTCACGATTAAGACTGATGTGATCACATATATTGTTGTGAATAAAGAATAATGTTTGCATTCCACAAACACTCTTTTTCACCCAGTGTTCCTTGCAAGTACATTTGCTTGGATGAATACCGACTGATCACAAAAACACGAGAAGAGAAAAAATATGCAATATAGTAGATGTGTGTAGTGAACAGCACACATCATGAATATCAGGCTCCACAAATATCACAGACAGGGTGTGTGTGTGTGTGTGTGTGTGTAACACCTGAACCACACCAGTGCCCACATAGATAGACAGTAGACACAAAGATCTCGTCTACGAGTGTAAATCTTGCAGCTCTTTTCTGTCAAGTACAAAAAGTACCAACGTTTGCCCCCACTAAAAAGAAAAAAATACAAAAAATAGAATTTAGTCTCAAAAATGTGAATGCTACTGAAGAACACACAACACATAACTAAGTGCATTTGATTAGCACCAATTGGCTGCTATTTACAATCCTAAATGCTATGGAAGCAATGCAGATTTTCGTTTTCTGCACCCAGCTTATACATTTTGTCTTAGTTTTTTTGTTCATCAAATAATTGCCATTTAAATGTCAATGTTGAATTCACCCCATGTTAGTGATTTCTGTTTTGTCCAAATGAAGTAAAACATAAGAACAAAAAAAAGCTAAATTTTAATGTCACTGCATATGCAGCAGCTCTGTGTGAGCACCTGCACTTAGGTAGCTCCTCACTAGGCTGTCCAGCAGTAGTGCACTCAGTGCGTGGGTTCATTGATTGTATCTCTCCTCTGGCACTTTAATGGTTGAGGTACACTTGTAGCTGAACTCGACATTAGCATTGTCAAGTTATTTCCTCTCAGGGGCTATTTCCACTAACCAATAAGGGATTTTTCCGTTCACTACTTCAAACTTGTGTAAGAAAGTGGCAAGTGGGTTTTTCCACTATTCACTTTGTAGTGATGCAGGGATCGAGACGTTGCTTTAACTGTACCTTAAAAGAACTATTTTAGGAGCAGTTTTTAACGGTTTTCTGTCACGGGATACAGATAGATATTTCTGTCTTGTAACCTTATCAGAACTGAAGAACAACATGCCTTCTCAACATACCTTCTCAAATGTGTTGTTAGCATTCTAGCTAACATTAAAACACAGAACATGTCCCCTGCACATCAGAAATCACATCAAATATAATCTAAAAATGTAATAAAACAAAATTAAATCAAGCAGCTATGTTCAAGAAAAAACACATTGTTTGTGACTTCTTTTTTTGCCACAATACAATCATATTTACACAATGTTCACATCTATTTTCAAGAACACAGAATTGTTAGCTCAGGAAGGGCAAAGCAAAAGAATTCTGAGATGAGGAGAACTTGTTGTTAAAGAGGGAATTGAGAGAAAAAGGCAAAGAAAATTCATGAGAGGGAGAGAAAGCTCAATCAGGGACTGTTTTCACCAGCACTAAGGGACAACATTTACCTACTCATTGTGAAGTCAATCCATATACACCAACTCCACTGCAAATAATTGGTGTCAAAAAACTTGCCTGTCAGTCCACAAGTAGGTAGCAGTGCTCCTTTACTCCAAGACCCCATACTTCACCCACTCTCGACCCTCCACCCACTTTCTCCAAGAAGTACTCCGTGTTGCACTCAGAACCTCCTGATGTCTTATGCAATTTTCACTTTCAGCAACCAGCAGGAAATTTAAGCAGGATCAGAAACATTTCTGTGTCAAACTACACGATTTCACTGAATTGCCAAGTTTATACACAAAATCCATGATTCATCCTTAAAGGTCACAGTACAACAAGTAAGAATGTGTTGACTGGCACCACCCTCTAAATAACATCCATCCATGAAAAGAAAGTATTTCAATACAAACTATTTGTGTGTCCAATCAGTTCAAATAAACTGTGTCAAGATGTTTGATGTCATTAAAATAATTATTTCTACTACTAAATCCTGTGATGATTTCTAATCGAGGACAACTGTCATTTAAATTTTTCTCCAAACTCTTACTCATCCTCACACTTAACTAAGGAATATTTCGAATGTTATTCCACAAAAAATATATGTTAATAACTTCAACATTTTTCTACTTAAAGAAGTTGCCTTTTTTTTTCCAAGAATACTTAAAGGCAAAAGTGCCACTGAATTCCAACCTAGCTGAGTTCCCCCCGAAAACAGAGCACATTAATTGTGTTGACATTTGTTTTTCAACTTAAAACAAATTGTCACACAGAGAAAAGGGGTTCCAAAAATTGTTCCACATATATTGTCACATATTCTCTTAGGAGGCATTCTGTTTTCAGCGCAACAGCAGCAGAAAACACAAATTCACAAATCAACCACTCCTTTTACCTCCGAGTAGTGTCTTTCTGTGGTGAGAGCAGACTTCTAAGCCTGTTTCACTGACATACACTGAGATATAAATTCAACTTTAACATCTCAAAAGCAAAGTAAACTCGTGTCAAGTGAAGTCTTTCCTTTGTATTCTCCCTACAATGGCAAAATCCATCATCAAAATTGAAAAGCAACAGCAGTATTTTAAAATGATTTACTTACAGTGAAGGAGAAAACGAAGAAAAATAAGTTAGTGGCACTTGTGATTTTCCAAAGTATCCCTTTTGGTGCTGATGGCAGTTGTAGCAGAATGTTTATCTGTCCAACACTAAATATAATCAAGGGAGCTTGCAGCAGACGTACATAGCAGGCTGAACCAGGTTTTTCCATGTGGCATGGGCATTGTAATTGCTATAAACAAACTCATTCTGAAAGGCTAAAAAGTTGTAAAGCCCATTAAAGTACAAAATAGATTTGAGCTCTGTCTCGAAATCAAATGAAGGGAGGGAGGGAGAGCTGTAGAGTAGGAGAGATGGAGGAAGAGAGAGAGGGGAGCAGGGAGGAAGACATGGGCGTTGTGCATTTACGACTCACTTGTAACTATAACCAGGACCTAGGTAAAAAAAAATATAACAAATCTAAAAAAATAATAATAATGATAAAAAAAAATAGAAAAACATTCTGTGTATCTAAAAAGGATTATTTTTCTCACAAAGCAAATCAAGTTCTTGCACACAACATTGGATCAAAGCTTCTTTAAGATGTTATAAATACTGAAAATGGTTAATACTGAGTCACTGGGACAAAGCCATCACTAAATAAAGTCCTTTTAGATTTAGCATTTTGTCACGCATACTAAACAAAAATCAAACAGTGATAACATGAGTAAATAGAAAAGGCAGTTTTCAAATGATGTCACCATCATTTGCCCTGAGTGAAACACTAATCCTCAAATCATGAATCAAATGAATGACCATTTTTTTATTTTTTAAAGTGAGATCAAATTCATGGGACACATTGAGGTCTAGTTATTGACACACCTGTAGACTCAATATATCACTTAAACAGAGTCTGTCTGACAATATGAAGTTTAAAAAGCAATACATCATGTCCCAGAAAAGATGGGTGACAAAATCAATATCAATCAGGCTAAAGATTTTTGAAGCTGTTTTGACTCCAGTGAACCTCAGCAGTATCTAAATGCTTAAGATGTAGAAAACAGTGGTAAACCTTCTGAGGGATAGCTGGCCTGATGGGCCTATTCCATCAGACAAATTATCTGAGAGGTGTAAAAAATAAAGAGACCCGCCAAAATTGGCAGCTATGGGGAACTACCAAGGCCAAAACCCCGCCTGAATAAAAGCGGAATAAAAACACTCCTTACAAGTCTCATGATCCGCAAGACTTTTGGTGAAATATTTTAACTGTTGCTCAAAACACACACAAAAAAATTTATGCAAAGCTTGATATGTTGTTTGAAAGGCCTATCTATGCTAATACTTATAATTCAGCCTCAGACAGTCATTACTTGAAAACAATACTAAACTGTACTTGCTCAATAAAAAAAAATAGCACAGAAAATTCCACAAACAGCAAGCTGTCAAGATTTAAACCTTGGATCTCTGGACTGAAAGGAACAGCGCTAGGAGAAATTATTATCCTCTACTGAATTTAATATCACATGAAAACTTGGGTAAATGCAGTTTCCAAATGATAATTTTGTTTTTAAGGAAAAAGCAGTGCAAAGCAACTAGTCGCTACATAAAAAATTATTTTTGCCATGAAATAATATTTCAGATATTATATTCAACTTTGCAGAGTTGTTTTAATCCAGCCACAATTGACTGTTTTTATGCATAACAGCCTTGTTAAGCCAAGGTCACTGCATCTCAATCAGATTTGAATCTTGACTATGACTAGGCTACTACAAAACCCCCATTTGAGCCACCGATAAGTGGACATGTTTGTGTGCTTTACATAAATATTTGACTTTAGTTTAAAAAATCTGAATAATCACAATTACATCATGATTTAATGAGAGACACTTTTTAAAAAGAGCCTGGTTAGTTTGGAGATTTTTTCTTTAATAAATAAAGTTAGTCAGGAAGAACAGAAAAATCTGTTGGGAGGCAAATACTTTTTCCACACTGACATTCCTTAGCACACACGGCAGCGCACTTTCATACTTTCTCAGTTATTCTTCAGTAAAAGTAAAAAAAGAATAAAAGTTTGTGTCTTAGCCATTTCTTCTCTTGTCCTTTGCCGTCCCTGACAACCATGAGTCACCATGAGATGAAGAAAAAGTATTTGGCCTTGTAAACAAGCAGGAACTACAAGGAAAATTCAAGTCTTGTTAAACAAATTCCCCAGATCTAAGTATGCCTACGCACTCATGAGTTTCGTATTATTTTACTTCTGCACTGAGACTATTCTTAAAAACCTTGACACAACACAGCATGTGTGCACTAATGAATACACAATGTGCACAGACACACAGTGCTTAAAGTCTTAACAGAATAGGATGACACATGAGACAGAGTGGAGGTCTTCCCATGCCCCCCTGCCCTTTCTGTTGGACTTGGACGTCTCCCACAGGCTGAGCTGTAAATAGACAATACCCCCAAAATCTACAAACACACACAAGCAACCACACAACATAAGTAAACATAAGTGCACACACAAAACTATACTTAGATGCCTACTCCAGCCTGCCACAATGTCCTCAAATTGTTTCCTCCCACAGTGAAATGGGGCACATCAGTTTGACTCTTTCAATAAAGAAACAAAAAAACACACTTCTTCCCTTTGGCTTTCAAAGCCTAACAGAACAGACACTCATATGCTACGCTTTATTAGATATTATATAGCTCAACATCGCCATCAAAAATCTAAAAAAAGACTGTGACCATTAAGATAGCTTGGAAAGATGCGTACACCCATGCATATAGAAAATGGGAATCTTTGACATATGATTGAATCCCTGTAGCCATATAGCATGCTAAAATACATACTTCATTATTTATGCAGAAATGAGCAACGGAAATAAGGCAGAAGCATGTTTAGGAGATCTAGTGCCCTATTGAAATGCTTTATTCTTACATTTTTATCTGGCACTTTATAACTAATTGTCCCCTTTATCCCCCTTATTTTTCTTAACAGTTGTCCCATAGCACCTTTGAAGGAAAACCTTTTAGAAGAATATTATTAGCTTGCAATTGAAATAATACAGATAACATAATTTAAAGATGTTTAATAAATTAAGTAATTGCAATCAGAGAAAATTCAAGACATAATCTTTGAGGTGGCTACAATTTAATCCAAATGTTTCCATTACTAATTAGCTTTAGGAGCCAAAAATGTGCAGCTTTTATGATCTAAATTTGCAGTATGATGGCTCTACACTTCCTGCTCATAACAGTCTCTTTGCACTTCCACACACTTAGTTTAATACAGCATTATTGTGACTCCCTAGCAAGTCACTGACCTAACTATTACCATGTACTGTAGATTATCATTACCTACAAAAATTTGTCAATGCCACCTTAGATTCTCATCTCCTAGATAATACCCATGCTCATCTTCAGCTTAAAGGTATTTTACAGACAGATCCAAACCAGCTTCACATTTCAAATACTACACAAAATGATACAACAGATGATAGTAGAAAAAGTCTAGATAATTCGTAAAGAGATTTTAGAATGGTGATAAGACCTTGAAAAGCATTTATATTCTAAACTAAATCCTTGTAGGGTTTTGTGTAATATTAAACACAATATGAAAGAGTTTAATAGTATAAGTGGCTTCCTATTGCATAAACATATTTCCCTTCAAACTTGTTCTATGTCTATGTATTACTCTTTGATGATACATGCATCTAGATGCTAATTAGTAGCATTCCTATTCTGTTATATGCTAAGCTTTAAAGTTTTATTAAGCACAACTATCCTAGGAAGAAAAATGTACTCCCACAGAAATCATTAATTACTCTAAACAAAACAAACATGAGTCAATCTCACTCCTTCTCAAAATAAATCAGTGACTAATAGAAATGACCTGTCTTTCCATTACAGCTATAAAGAAATGATTTTGATCTATTTTAGTTTTGATTGATCATTTATTCAGAATCAAACATTTTAGTTGATAATCATTTTTTAAGAAAAATTACATTATGTAAAGATTTGCATGATTAAATTTGTTTGTCACAAAACTGTCAAAACCATGACAGCCCTTTCCACTATGAAACCTTACAAAAACACCCACTCTTCTGACACCCAAAAGAGAAACAACAAATTCTTAGAAAAAGTAAAAACAGCATGCCAGCAGGAGAGAACTAAGTACCTGCTGTGTCTCACACATGGCAGGAATTTTAAGCCTAAAGCTATGAAAGTAAATCCAACCAACATACAAAAGATAACATTCATTAAATAAACATTCATAGGAAAGTGCAAAACAAAACAAAAAGGTTTGTCACTTACATTACTGCTGGATATAATTCCTCTAAAATATAACGTTCAGAGCTCCTTTGGTTCTACCAAGGGTTTTGTTGAGAGCAAGGTTTGACCTGGATACTCCAAATACAAACAGCTCTCTGTAAGCCCATTAATGTGTGTTTATCCTACAAGAGTAAAGAGTCCACTTTCAGTAAAATTCACAAATCAGCAAAGTTAACACAGCATTGCTAAAGGCAGCAGGGGAATGTTAAATATGTAAAAAAAAAAAGTCTACATGTTTAAAATTACCACAGCAGGTGTGTACGTAAACAATATAGCGGACATAAACTAGTACGACCTGAGAGTTTTCATAAAAGAAACTTTTATTATAGTCTTATATTCTATTTTTCCATTTTCTTGAAAATTCAGATCAGATCAAATTAAAAACATTTAAAAATAGGTTTAGACAGAGGTAGTCTTTTTTTTTATAATTATGCCACCATAGACCTATGATGCTTTTATTCAAGCAGCTGAGTGAAATAAAACAAGAAAGAGAAAGCACACAAGAAGTAATTACTGCATGATTTTTCATCCATCTGGCAAGGGAATCTGTAAGGAGCATAATGCATGTGGTGTCGCTTCTGATTGTTGCAGTGAGAATTGGTCATATGAAATTAACTCCGACACTGCCACAATATGAGAATGACAGAGGAAGCATTAAGGGTGTAGTGGTAATTAATGGTTCTGAATTGCTCACAATTGCATAAACTATTTTATACAACAATCCTAAGGTAATTAGGTTTCTCTAGAGTCTACCTGAATAAAATGATTGGTTACCAGTTGTTTTCAGTTCTTAGTGTTATAAACCTGGCACATAACACTTTCAACATTTACTGACAGAAATTACGCTTACTGAGATATGTTGTGGTGGCCCAGGGGTTAACTGCCACTTTCCTGTCAATTAACTATCAAATAAAGGCCACTAGAGCCAATAAAAAAAAGAAATTATGCTTACTATGTGACACTTAAGGTTATTTTGGCCACATTTAACTAAAATAATAGAAAATATAACCCTCAAGGTTTACGAAGTAACCAAAATATAAGGCATTACAAATTATTTCTATTTAAGAGAATTTTTCTATTGGATTAGCAGATCCCTAATGGAAAACTTGCACCTTTCGCTGTCGATCATTGTTCCTTGTGTGTCGCGTCCATAACGTGCTGCTGTGAACCAAGTAACCCTATGTGGGAAAGGTTTCTACGTCAAAAAGGTAATTTGATTAATCTGCAGTATGTAGTAATGCACTACATTTTTCAGATTGATTGCATCAGTTAATCCCTTATCACTGACAGTCCTTTGTTATAGCTCAACAGAATAGCCCACAGGGGAAGTAGATACAATAGAACTAACAGAACCCCTCAAACACAACCTGGGGGTACACCAAAATTTACTGAATAAAGAGGATGTACTTAATCAGAAGTGACTAGAAAAAACTTAGCATACATAGATATGTATGACCAGAACAACTTCAAGCCACATCCTAAGCAATTTGATTAAGCAAAAAATAATGCATGATAAAAGTAAGCTTCCACCTAACTCAAGAGAAACTTAAGAATATTTTCCACAAGGAGCATCTGTAAAGAAATGTGTTGCAATATGAATTTAAAACTATTTAAAGTTTTTAAATCCATAAGTATTTCCTCATTTTATGCCACATTTATATACTGCTCAAAAAAATAAAGGGAACACTTTAAGTGTTAAACACCTGTTTAAGTGTTCCCTTTATTTTTTTGAGCAGTGTATATATATAGTTGTTTCCTCCCATTATTAACAGTGAGGAGAGCAACTCGTCTCCCTTTTAGTAATGATTTCTTTGACCAGTATTCATAAGATAATGAGATCCTTATTTATTTTCTCTATAATTTAAGTCAATTTTATCTTCTTTTTGAATACAAGGTCAAGAATAAGGATCATGACTACACAAAATGTGTGTGTAAATGGGAAACTAATAAGTCGAATTCATCTCCTCTGCTCCACTGCATACCTGCAGCAAATTACACGTATCTGTGGCAACCGTAGCAGACAGAAAGGGTATAGCAACAGCGTGTCACTCCCGCATCTCACTACCAATCTCCAAATATGTCCAAGCTCTCTTACCAACCCCGCCATGTATATGCAAAAAATGAGCATTTATATTTGAGAGACGATCTGCAAATCTTAAGCGTTTCATACCTTTCTGTTGTGGGCACCGGAAGAGAAGCAGGTGGATCATGATGAATGCATTTGGAGGATCGGGGGATGAATCGTAGCAGAAATCGAGACGGAGCGCTGAATTGGAGCTCCCCTGTGAAGTCACGACGCGCGTTGCCGAGCTGTCTGCCACTTTACAGCTCCTTTTAATGTACAGATGTTCTCTACGTCTACATGTGGAATACGAGCACAGTATCATTAGAGCCTATCTGAAAAACTTACTGGACCATGTGCGCTATGTCTTTACTAAGTTTAACCGAGAGAAAAAAAACTGAGGGAACATTTCCTAAAATCTTGTGCGAAAAAACTCAAAAGCTCAAATAACTGACACAGTTGACTAGTAGTTTAAAGACACGAAAGATATGCACATCTGCAAATGAATACATAAATGCTTAAGTTTGAGCAGATAAGAACTGTCAAGTTTTTCCTTTATTTATGGCTGTTTGATTTTTAAACAGTGCTGCATTTTTGCTGATTTGGCCAGGTTTAAGGAAAGACATATTCTTTTTGCCATGTGAAACGCTCTGTAAAATGTTTTACTTATCAGTTAATTTATTGTAGTTTTGAAACTGACCTGGATATAGAGTAAAATTATTCTGATAGTGGTTTTTGTAACCTGTCCAAAGCCACATGTGTGTCCCTCTTAAAAATGGCCACCTGATGTCGTCACAACGATCACCGCGACGCACACTGTTGTGAAACACCATTCTAAGTTATGTGAACAACATTTTAAACTAAATACTCAAAAGCGGTCAAACAATAGCAGCTCGGATGTACTCTTCTCCTTTACCGTGCTGTTTATTTAATTCTGAGTTTGGTTTAACAACACTGCTGTCTCTTAACGGATTTGGTCGTTTTAAACAAGGCATAAATTTAATAGCGTTAATGTCATGCGAAAACATTTGACTCCTTACCTTGGCAGTTTTTACACCTACTTGGCCTGTATGGAGTGAATTTGGGTCGTTAGCGGTAACTTTCCGTCAACTGTTCATAGTTTTACGTCATTCTACGGAGTTTGTTTTCTGTTTTTTTCGAATGAAATTGAACCCCAACTACTAAGTTCCAAAAATAAATTGTCGTTCGTTCTTCTTTACTTAATATTGCGTTTGTTTGCTTTTATAAACCCTGCCGCCTCCAACTTGATCTAGCTAACAAAATTATTGGACCGCCTTATATGAACAAACATGGTACTATTGTTTATAAGTTGACCTGAGTTTTGAGGAGAAACAGCTTGAAAATATTCCTCAAAAGCTGCCCAGTGTTACTGACAGGGCTACCCGGCAATCCAAACACACAAATTACTTCACAGGTGGCTCACATTTTTAAAGATGGCTGCCAACAGTGTTGAAACGAACTACCACCTAACAGTCATGGGCGTAGGTTTGGGTATGGACGGTCGTGACATGTCACGACCAATATTCAAGGGATATAAAATAGTCCCGACCAATTTTTGCCATATTAATTAAAAAAAATGTATTTTTTAACAAAAATAAATAAACGAAAATCTAAACTGATTAGTTTAATATTTCAATATACTACGCAGTGGTAGCATTCATTTTAAAATTCGCTGTTATGAACTATGACGACCCGCTATTGGCTCACAGAACGTGGATCTACGTTCTTTGATTAGCTGCAACAGGCGGCGGCCAGCTGGCCACACGCGGAACGGAAGCTTGGTCCATGGTGCTGAAAGTGAACGCGTCTCCTTCTGAGTTTGACATTTATTGTGAGTCTCCGAGACCATGTCGCCACCAAAAAAGAAAAGGACGACAGACATTAGAAGTTATTTCGCTACCTCGGCTGTAAGTACAGTGAGTGGACCCATAAGTTAGATATCTATCACGCAACGCATTTGTTGTAAAGTCCGGTGTTTAGTAAGGTCAGCACTGAATGTGAGGTAGAATAGGTCTGTTAATTATGTAATACTTTTTCACATAGGATGCTCAGACAGCAGAGCAAGGGGCAGAGCAGAACGATGGAGAGGTGGCTGGAGCTTCAGGGCTCCAGGTGAGGTGTTAGTTATACTGTGAAATTATCTCAGTAAATATGGCATTTGAGGTGTTAGTCTTAAATTAAGTTAAGCTAGTGTAAATACAAACCAGGTTACGCTGCTGAATTTTGAAAAGGAAAAAGTAAAGTGTTCTTGAACTGATCTGCTGAGTTTACACAAGATGTATGTATGATCAAGTTATGGTTATGGTTGTGGGGAGGGGTTATTAAGCCGATGTGGTGTCCATTCCCCCCCAGTGGTCAAAAATGGTCGGTGCGCGCGGGGGGGCGGGGGGGGGGGGGGGGTCAGTAAGTTGTAAGGTCCCACCAAAACTTAGACTAAACCTACGCCCTTGCTAACAGTTATATGTTAGAGTAGACAAAAAAAAATTTGCCATGCTAAATATTATATGAAAACATTTTATTTATCGCTTCCTGAGCTCTATTTGGAGGAACAACGTGAATATGACACTTCACCAGCTGTAAGTGTCCCTGCATGATATGGAGAGTGAAGAATGCCAAATTACATTAAACTTAGGAAATTTAAGTGTCATTACTTCAGTGTTTTCTTTACAACTGAAAATAAAAAATTAGTAAAGAATTAAATGTTCCTCAATTAAATGATTTCATTTTTAAAAGTGCATACAGTTATTTCATAAATAATAATATATTCCTGTGCTGAAGCACATCATGAATTATTTAAATTGTCAACTTGACCCATTAAACTCAACCTCCCAATGGCTAAGGAGTTCAAACAGCAAATCAACAGCAAGAGACATAACAACTTTCACGTTTGTTATGTCTCCAAGGTCAATATCTTTGCTGAAAAGTGCAGAAATAACTGGTTTTTATTTGAAGTTTAGTTTATAAACTTCAAATATTCACAAATTTTATAAAAATAAAATGTGTGGAAAAAATCATTTTATTTTTTAGAAAAATTACATTATTGAATCACACTAAACTTCTGTTTTAAGTCAATTAGAAAAACCAAAATACTTTTTATTTGTTAAATTACAAGATTTTTAAGCAAATTTGCATTACTTTTAATAAATTTTTAAGTTTATGTAAGATTACTATGCCTTTTAATAATTTTAGAAAATTCAGATAACGAGGACGTAATGTTTTGTAAGTTTCTGATAGGCAACATTTGAGTTAAATGAAAGAACAAGTGATCGTATTTTAATGCAACAGCTCAAATATACTTTTTCTTTGTGTGACATCTAACAGAATCAAGCAACATTTTATGGAGGGACTTGTGAAGCTCAGCACAACTTACTTATACTGGGTTAATTTCCTGATGGCTGAATGCGCCACAATCATCTGTTCCAACATACACATATAAAAATCATAAAAATGTTAAGGCGTCATAACATTTAGGAAAGAAACAAGTTCTATGTGCCAGAAATCAACATAGGAAATCTGTGTAAACCATGGAATACAAGCCAAAAAATATTAAGATGCTGACTGGGTTTAACCCATTAAATAGTTTTTCTGTTGGTTTTTTTTCATTTTTCAATGATCCAGCAAGCCTGTTGCTTGTAACTTAAATAAGTTTTGCATTCTTTTATTAACCCTGAGGTCACACTATTTGCATCTGAAATTACTACTGCTATACGTCTACTTTGATCCGCTTATCCACCTATTTTAGGGTACATTTTCAGCTGTCATATTGTAGTAGGCAACATGCAGGGAGTTGAAAATTGATTTAGTTTTCCATTACGCAGCACATATTTCTTCAACACAGATTAGCCGCAAACATGCCTTACTGGCCTACATCTTTAAGAAAACACCGCTGCTTTTGTGAGCTCCAGCTAAACTTTGTTTTTTGGCAGTCACTGTTCACTGAAGTTTAGCAAAGGGATGCTTAAGGGATGCTGATTGTACTAAAGAGTCAGAAAGAGATGGCAAACAAAAAATGCATGTTTCTGCTGTCCAACTGTGGATGCTGTGATACATCATAAACTGCATCAGTTTATGATACAATGCTGGTGGTGATGCAGGCTGCAGGAGATGAATGGCTATGAGATTTAGCAGAATAGACGATTAATACTGTACTGAGTTTTAATTTGGATGTAAATTATCAATTTGTAGTCGGCTATTGCACAGATAATTACAAGCAGCAGAGCAGCAGTGCCCTCAGCAGTTACCTCCACCTCTACTCTGTTAATCAAAATCAAAGATGCTGGATCTCTACATATGCAAAATATCAGTAAGACACTGACTGGTCTTACTGTGGTAGCTATTACCACTTTAGCATTTTGTGAAAAAAAAAATATGGATATCAAAGTATTTGTTTGTTTTTTTTAATTACTGGTCATATATATATATATATTTTTTTTGCAGAACCATTTAGTAGAACATAATGATGTCTTAAATGAACAATCCTTTTTTTGATAAGGTGGAAGTGAACTAAAGAAAAAAAGTCAGGGTATCAAACAGAACCTGCAGGATGACCTAGTGGAACAAGTATACATCAAAATTACCATCCCACGCAGAAAAGCTATACAGCTTTCTAAAATTTTAATTGATTATATTAAATGTAAAATTTTACTAGGAAAATTACAATAGATTCAATGGTTGGTGCAAAGGGTGCTTTGTCTAAACCAGTGAAAATATGCTGTACAATTATTTGACTCATTGAAAGCACATATTAAGTGCATATACATTTCATATTGTGATACATGGTAGTGGCAGCATCATGCCATAGGTATGCATCTTTTTAAGTGCAGGGAAGATGGACTGAGGTGTTGAAAGATTTGAGACGAGGGTGGAGGAAAATTGGGCAAAAATGTCATCCTCTAGATCTGTAAGGAGGATAGAGAGAGATACACTGAAAAAACAGTTTCACCAAATATTGAATCAGGCAAACTTTTCAGATTCTGTGGGGGTAGAATGTTAAACCATGAATTATTTGCCTTCCATTCCTAATTGTGCACTACTCTGTATTTGTCTACTGCAGGGTTGATCCAGTCAAGGCCTATCTTACAATTTTTAGATGCATCCTCTTTCCCAACTACCTGGATGAAAGGAATGGCTTGCTACCATGCCTCTGCACAGCTGAAGGCTATGCTGATAATTCAGTCCCTTATTTCAGGTGTTGGAAAAGAGATGCAACTGAAAGTTGCAGGTCAGCAGAACTCGAGGGATGGATTTGGGCACCCTTGGTATGTTAGAAAAAGTCTGAATAAAATACAAAAAAATGAAAAGTTTTTAACTTGCTACTCTAAGAAGTTGTCTTACAAATGTTAACATTAGATATGCTGTGATGGTTGGAAAGTCTTGGTATATTTATACAGCACCAGGTTAGAAGCATTCTTCACTTTAAGCAATGTGGTTGCAAGCTGTAGTTTCATTACTGGGGAATAAATGTGAGCATTTTCCCATTTAATTCAAGTCAAGAAAGCAAAGTACTTCCCCAAATCTCATATTCATATTTGTCTGTACTGCTGTGAGCTTCTATAATCTACTTTATTGTATTTGTTCTCTGACCTTGCTGCTAAAATAAATCGAAGTTGGTCAAAACATCTCAGCCTAAATAATAAAAGTGAGGCCCATTTTTATAATACTGCAATGAAGTCAGACTGCATAGTCCCACACACATTGTGTCTCCCTCTGCCATTGGAAAGTCTGAGAACAGAAAGAAAAGAACATGTAGATTCTTAGTCACCTTTGATTTATTCTTCTTGTCGCTTAAAATATTACATTATCCATTCGTTGCTTTTTTTTTTTTAAATGACAGAACCCTTTGTGTCCTTGAAGTACAGCAGCCCCCAAAATCCATTTCACCCTTTAAATACCTCCTCCATTGTCTGAGAACTCCCTCTGTAACGAGCACAATAGGTTTATCTGTTAAATTCACAATGGCCCAAATTCCTTTTGCAATTATGTGCCAAAATATAATTACTGTGGACTAAGCACACTGCAAATAAGCCATGAAGCAAAGTAACCTGCATCATTACCATAATAAAGAAAATCAGCCATCGGTAACAGTGACAGTTAATCGAGTTAGACCATTTCCTGGAACCTTTCCTCAAATGAGTTACTGGGAAAAAAAAATAGTCTAATATGCCATGAATGAACCTTTGACATTAATTTCAGAGTTTCTCACTTTGCTCCAAACTGTTTCCAGTCTGGAGTTGGTGATGACAGCTTCTGTCAGCAGCAGAGGATCTATCCAAGGTTTATTCCCCTGTAAGTAGGAACAGTCATGCAGACGTGGTGGGTAGATCCTCAAGTGAAGCGTGTAAACTGTTAGCCCACCAGAAGCAGATCCAGCATCTGTGAGTCACTCAGCTGACGGATGAATGTGAGAGTCTACTAAGATGTAGTCAGGGACAAAAATCTACACCCGAATGGTTCATTAACACATATATATGGGACGCCGTTTAACACATTTAATTTAAACATCTTTTAAAACATGGACGTGTTTTTGAAGTCAAGCTGTTGAGTGAATTTGACAGATAAACCTCGTTTGAATCAAGTTTTTCAAAGCAATAAAAAAATGATTTACACATTTTAAACTGTAATTTACTTCTTTTGCATCATTGGCGGGGGAGGGTGAGGGGGGTAGAAAACTCAGCTAAAGGGATCGCTTCAAAGACAAATGTTCTTTAAGTGGCTTGGGTTGATCTAAGCTTCAGCGGTGGTTGGAAAAACTCTCACATACAGAGTTTTGGTGTGGAGAGATTTTACCGATGATTCAGCTGGCAGTTCTGAAAAAAAAGACCAAATATTCATAAATTACATTCATACTTGGAAACATTGTTGTTTTTGTAGGACTTGGCGATATGGATCAAAAATAAAATCTCAGATCTTTCTTCCATACAAAATCCAATTTTTAATATTAATATTTCTAAAAAAAAAAATTTACAAATGAAATATTTCAGTCATTCCTTCTGGCAAATGACCTGAATTCAAAGTTTGAATAAATGAGAAAAAAAATAATAAAAAATTCAGATTTTCAAAAATAATTTTAAAAAAAGGTAAACTCTTTACAAACAGAAAATTAGATTAATTGATTAAAACTGATTTATCACTCAGCCCTATTTTCAAGACAATGTAAGTAAACATGATGCATCTCTTAAAAATGCTTTACAATTTCCAAAGCTTAAATTGAAAAATAGCTCAAGATCATGCATTAGCGAGTACTGCTGCACAATACGTTTGGAAAATATGAGCAGCATTTGTTGAAAGTAAGCCTTAAATTTGTTGGCCATTATGTTCCAAGTATCATGAAAACACACTTTACTTGGCAATGTAACATTCAGCTTTATGGGTAGAGTTTCTCCTGACAGGTAAAAATCTAAAAAGTCACATTTAGCGACTGAAGTGAGGTAAATGTTGATTATAAAAAGGTGATTGCCTTCAATCTTTACTTAGTACAAATGTGCAGCTCCTGCTAAGATGTTTTAAATAAATGTATTCAACTAACTTTAATAATGCAGAAGAAGATGTTGGAACTTTAGTCCACTAGACATAATTCAGACTCCGTGGTCCTGGATGGCCGCAGGTCCTTTTCTTTTGCTGATTTTAATTTGGAAGTGAAGTTTAAGCTCACAGACAAAAAAGTTGTTGCAGCCTAAAATAATGCAGCATAATCAGAATATGAGCAAAACTTAAAGTTTAAAAGTACAGGCTGTTGAAAATGGCTGTGCCCACTGGACTGTGAGCATTATGCTGCTCAACTGAGATATTTTAGAGCTAAGAAAAACAAAATGCATGATATGCATTTCAGTATTTTGTGCAAGACCATTACAAGTTGTGTTGCTCTTCTACTGAGGAATATTTACAATCTAGAAAATGCACCAAAAAACTGCTGCTATAGCTAACTCCACATAAAACAGCTGCAGTCACCATTGAATATTGTTGACTTGGTTTCCCTAAAATAGTAGAGTTTTGTTTTATGGTTATTGTTAATTTTGCTTTGAACAGGATCTTACCACTGGTAAAATCCTGGTCCAGGTAGAGTTTGAGGCGTCTGCTGCGGAGGCCGAAAACCTTGGCAGCCTCAGAGAGCAGACCGGAGTGGTCGAGCTCATTCTGACCAACTGGGTTCACCAGCAAGAGGGTGCCAACATCTCCAGCCTGGCACTCTAAACCAGAGAGAATGAGAGATGTGAGTAACATAGATCACAGACACAAATTTGCCACCAAATGTCATTTTGACACATAATGAATGGTAAAGAAATACCAAGAGAAACAATGACAGGGACTAAACCTGGAGAAAAGAATGAAAACTTGCATATTTACATTCAAAGATTGTGCTTTATTAGCTGAAAAGTAACTGGACACATTTCTTTGACAGCTATACCTTTTGTAAAAACCTGTCCATAGGTACAGTTTATTAATAAACTGAAATGAATAACTGGAGGATTTTGGGGTGATAAATCAAAACATGATTGATGCCACTGATGTATTTACACAGTTTTAGCTTTCTAACGTTACTTTGCCAACAGCTCTGACAGAACTGTGCAGGGATAAAAATATAGATTTGTTTTAGCTGCTTCTCCAACTGAAATCAAAGAGGATCAATCTTCCAAAGTTCCTGAGATCCAGAGCAAGTCAGAAGACCAAAAACTGTCAAAGTATCATTTTAAAGTCAGGAGTCGTTTAAAATATGAATGTGGTACCTTTAATAAAACATGTCAACTTTGCCAAAGCTTTCCCAAGAAGAAGAGCTTACATTAAAGTGTTGAGTCACTGGGAAAATGAATCAGGTAGAAACTATCAGCTCTTATTCAGCCGTAAGTTATGTAATATAATAAATAAATAAAAGCTCTAATGGCTTCTGATTATAATAACACATTTAGCAAATAATCGCACAGATTTGTTGATTATAATTACAAAACGCATGCCTTATTCATCAACAAAAGCAAACCCAACGTGTTTCTCACCAGCCGGCTGTGCGTTGCACAGTAACAGGTTTACATAGGGACACAGCAGGGTGTCGGCGGTGGGCACAGCGCCGGGAGAGGAGGGGCCTGAAGTCACTAACAAAGTTTTGCCACTGTGAGCCTGGAGGTCCGCTCTGCTGGTCAATTCTGCAAAATACAGAAAAGGAAATATCAGCAAACACCAATACACAGGAATATCCCAGTGGGACTGATTTTATCTGAATTGGAAAAGACGAATCGATCTACAGCTTTTATATGCATCCTTGTTTACTTATATACATATAAATATAAATTTAGTTGGTGAATATTAGCTGTACTTATACACCACCTAGTACACCTGCTTTACTAATACTAAGTTAAAAATACAATTGGTTGCACTTCCTTTTATTTTGCCATACAAGAATAACTTAAAATTGTGTTCAATAAGTAGGAAACATTTTCTGTTGGTCTAACACATAAAATCTCAAAAAACACACGTTTGCAGGGTTTTTTTAAAAAAAAAAAAAAAAGGTTTTGTGGGCTCTAGTGGCCTCTATTTGACAGTTATAATACATGAAAATGGGTTGTGAGAAAGGGGGGAGACATGTAGCAAAGCCAGGATGGGACTCAAACCTCCAGCAGGCACATCGAGGGCTGAGTAAATGTCTGATTTTCTCAGTGGTTTAATTTGGATTATATGATCACCTAACCTAACCCAGCCTTATTTCTAATCTGAAATGTGTCATTTTCTCGACATTCATTGTACCATTGTGTTCATTAGGCATTTTCTGAAATTTTTTGTATAATTTTTTACGGTATTTTAAGTTATACAGGGCAACAATTCCTGGGTTTAAATGTATTTATAAATTTATTTGGACTTTGATCACTATAGATTCCGATGGTTAATGAATAAAGATAAATGACGGGAGTGTTAAAAGGAGATGGTAATGGAAGAAAGGCTGTTCATAACCCTAGTGGTTTGAATTTATAATGTTTTTATTCTTTGTTATAGTTGTATTTCTTGTTTTTACTATTTTTTTTAACCAAGGTTTGAAACTTGTGTTTGTATACTTTTTATTCTCTGGCCAGTGTTTATTTCACATTAAATTTTATTGTACAGCACTGTGGCCAGCCCTGTTATTTTTCAAAGTGCTTTTTAAATAAAGAGGTATGGTATGGGAAATACAGGTAGGATATATAATGTGTTTGAGTATCTGAAACATTTCTCACCACTTTGATCGCTGAAGAATCTGAGCTGGGTGTTATTGATTCCAAAGATGCTGCTGCACACTTTCCTCAGTTTGTCCAAGTCTAGTCTGTTATCCCCTTTGGGATTCTCCAGCAACACTACGCCCTCTGAAGAACAAAAGCACAGCCACGCTGGATTATCAAACACAGGCACTATACTGAAATTGTGCCATACATGCAAGGCCGCTGAAAATCAGAGGAATGTTAAATATTCAAAAGCGAAGAGAAGCTTGTTTGGAATCATCAGCCGTTTTGTTTGCTTTATGCTACCTTGTTCTGTGTTGTTGACTTTCACTCTGAGGTTAACGTACGCACAAGCTGGTCCGTTTGGTGGCGTTTGTGAGAGCGAAGATCCTTTTACTATTGTGAACGCCAAGTCTGAGCCCTTCAGCTGCAAAATCCAAATAAAATAGTTTAATTAAAGCAACAAAAACGACATAATGTTTTCAACTATAATTCATCACCAATATAAAAATTGCAATAAAATGTTGAGAGATGTGTAACATAATAAAAGGTTTTATTTATTCAAGATTAAATGAATGATTTGATTCCTAAATCAAAGGAATCAAATCAGTCACTTAAAAAAACAGCAATTAAACAGGAAAATGTTGCCATACTTAAGGATTTTCAGCACAGGTCCTGTTTAAAGTATGAATCCATACCTGAGTCTTCTCCTCAATGATGACACTGGCAGTTTTTGGGACAGGGAAGGGCAGGAGAGGAGCCTTGGTGGTAGCCAGAATGAAGTCAGTGTGAGCCTCAATCACAGATCCCAAGTACTCCCCCTCTGGCTGGCAGCGGTAGTACACCGATATCTCATCTGATGGCACCAAATGTGCCTAATGCAGGACAGTGAGGAAAATTACAAAGTGTTTAAGTAAGAACACACTTAAACACTGTGTGATTAAGTTTTTAAATTGTTACCACCGAGCTTAGAAACATGAGAGAAGGCAATTATAAGGACATATGTCTGCTAAAAGCACCATCTGAACAGCACTTCAACTAACCGTACTAAAAACAAATCCATTTTTTATGCAGAAAACATTTTCCTGAAAGGAAAGGAGGCCAGGGTAAACAAAATGGATGGCCAACAAGATAAATACACGAAGGTTTGGGAATACAAAGGAGAAAACAATGCAGGAACAAATCAAGACAGAAAGGAACACCGGGGCATTTTGCTGGATGAAAGCCCATCTGCTTTGGCATCACTTGCTGCCAGCTCCCGCTAACCTTGACATATTCAAACACATTGATCCCATTCTAATCTACAGTATGCAGCTGTGCACATCTGCACGCCAGCGTACACACTGACTGACGGAAGCGAATGCACGCGCTTGGAAACACACCTCTGCTGTAGTGTGCAGCTCAAGGGCAGGAGAAGCAAGATACAAAGCAGCAGTCAATCAATGGGGGAAAAGTTTTATAGGTTTTCCCCGGACAAGGTCCTCCATCTGATTAAGTTCGTACTCGGAGTGCATCAGATCAAGGAAACGTTGACCCCTGTTTCACCGTCCAATCGCACCAACAAACTACAACATGTACCAGAACTGCTAAAAAATTAATTCCCATCCACAGGGTGGAAAATTCCTGACAGGTCTCTGTTTGAAATAACTAGAGGAATTTAGGCTGGCCGGGCGCCAGCGCACAACGCTACTATAGTGGGACGGAAAAAACTGCTCGTTTCTTGTAGCGCTGTTGGCTAATCCGTCTTTACTCCCCACACCACTTCAAAAGCCCCAATGTGAGAATCTGAAAGGGGCCAGACTGTAATTAAGCTTCTATTAAGCCTGCCTTATGATGGAGAAACCTCTAACTGTGACGCTGTAGTGGAAAGATTTCCAAACCGCCCTGACAATAGAGTGGGACATAAAGAGGAAGGGAGGGGTGATTAAAGGTGGAGAAAAACTTAGATAAAGTGTTTCAGCGATGTTATTACAGTATAGCTGCAGGCGTAACCTCTAAATAAAATGAAGTAGTAAGGATTAGAATGGCAAGTTCTTTGGAAAAACAAGATGTCATGTTCTGAATAAATATTTTTATTTAAAGACCTAATGAAAAAAAAAAAACCAAAACCTCCAGAGTCCTATGATTTACTCAGCCTCCAAAGAAACACAGTGACCCTTCCAACTGTGACCCCAGCTAACAAACACTGGATCGCAGAATTCAGTACTAGTTTGTTATGTGTCAGCCCGGTTCGAGGAGCTGGTGGTGCTCCTGAAATAAACGCCCCACCTTTTTGCGTAGCTTCTGAATGCGGTTGATGACCTCTCTGGCAACGCCCTCGTCCACCATGGACTGGTCTGGGGTCACGTCCAACAGCACAAGCACCTAAAAGGGAGGAAGAGAAACACACGATCACAACCAATCACAAACTTTAAAGCAAACCCAACTGATGACAGAGAGATGCTGGAAACAAAAAGCACTATTCATGATTTTTTTTTCCCACTTTCACTCTTTTTCTATAAGAAACTTTAATTAAATTGATAATTAGCAAAAAAAATACATTCTAAAAACAGAATTTATTGCTAAGTCAATCAATTTAAATTTCTAAAAGTTTCATTTTACAATGGAAAGTGAAATGAAAAACAAAAAAAATCAACATATTAACTATGTATATAGACATTACTATGATGGTTCCTAGTAGATACCTGAAAATGAACCGTTGTGTTCCTGACAGACATAACAATACAAAAAGAGTGCAGCATTCGTACAGCAGCTGTGATCAAATGCAAGTGTTTTTGGAGCAAATCTGGTTGTATCAGTCTGTAAAGCTATGAATCAACACCTTCTGCTGCCATTTCTGCTGTGGAGTTATTTTATTTTCCAACATACTGGCTTTAACTGTTTGGGAAGATAACTGCTGCTTCTGCACCAAAATAAACTGAAAGGTTTTTATAATTTTCACCGGGAGAGTACAGTTTATTTCCCTGCGATCTAGTCGACAAATACCGACTACAACGTCAAGTAAAAGAATTCAAAGACACAATTAAATATTCAGTTACTTATAAATACATATTTAAGCACAAATTATCTTGTTTCACTCAAAAGTAAATTACTCAGTCTGCCCAAACAATATTAAAACCAACCAGCCTTCTTCGACCTCATCTCTGGCTAACTTCCAGGTCTCCATCTTCACATTTTCCATAAAGTAAAAAATGATTTAAAATTTGTTTGAGACTTCTCTGAAACCTGACTACTTCTATAGAGGGGAAACCATTCCCTTTAAGATGCTGAGTAGTGATTTTCTAATTGTGTGTACCTGACTTGTTGATATGAGCCAAGCATTCTTTTGCCGCATCATCCCAAATTATCTTATAACAAATCATTTTCTGTTGTATTTGGTTGATAAATATATAGATTCAATTTAAATTGTGGTGAATGCCTTTAAAGTGTCAGATCCTTGGCCGTGGATCAAGATAAATATTGAATTGTCATAAACCAGGGATACTCAACACTAGCTGCTAGAGTATGATGATTGGAAACATTTAGTTTCTGCATTCAGAATGTTTTAATTTTTATGCAAATGACATATCAATTAAACTATTTTTTAATGTGTTGCAATCTGTAATTTCTCCTAAAGATTCAAGAAAGGATGAGAAGGTTATTTAACACTGACACAAAACCTATTGTGCTGACCTTTAAATGCTGACTTTAAGAGTTATGAATTTTTGCTCTTTCTGTAACAAGCAGAAATTGGTGCAGAGGCGGAATTTAAATTTTAGTTTCTGAATTAATTATATTCATGCACAAACTGCAGGAACTCACAGTTTTAGTCGGAAAAGTGGCAAAAACTTATTATTCACCTTGTGATTTGAGTTTATTTTAGTAACAGCTCCCCAGGCTGCTTTTTATTCAGCGATTGAAAGGTTTTCATGTCAGGAGGTTAGAAAGGAGACACAACAAGAGGAAGCTTTAATCTATACGAGACTTGAGACTTGAAGCAGTCTCAATATGGAAACTAAATTAAAGCAAAGAAAGCAAATGTTGGAGCTTATATGGTTCAATGAGTCATGTCGACTCCTTATCATAGGAAGGAAGGAGAAATATAGGAGAGAAAAAGACACACAGATGAGAGCGGGATAGTTTGTGTGAATGAGTGAATAAAGAGGAGAATTAAAAAGTCAGTTCAGCACACTGGTGTTAAGGTGCATCTGTGTGCTGTGTATACGGCTGGAGGAGCACTGATTAGAAAGGCCCTGTGGAAAAAGGCGCACTGCATGTCTCCATTTAGCCATGAAATGATTTCATACGTCGCAAGCGGCAAAGAGACTTGAAGCCGTTTACAGAAACGGCAGATGGGTGCAACAGCAGAGAAGCAGCATCGCCTTTTAGATGAGTTACATTATGAGTCACAATACAAGACGACACTTCAGGAGTGCAAGAGTATAAAGATGACACTCTGATCAACTCTGAAAATGAATACCGTGTTTTAATCAGAAGCCTACCTGAGCATCAGAGTGAGCTTCATACTGTGCAGCAGAGCCAGAAGTCTGATCAAAAGTGTACATCAGCCGCAGGTCTTCCTCATGGAGCTCATGGCCGTCCACCACAATGGACCCTTCAAATTCAACCAGACAAAATAAACGCTGAGCAAAAGCCAATAATATACACAACACCATCCTGAATCCATTATGTTTGAAAGAAATCTTTAGTTAGATGCAGAATGAAATGTGCATGAAGTGTTGTAAGATGCATTTCCCCCTTTTTGAGATTCATTCAGTCTTTTGCATGTTTTGGTTTTTTTTTTTTTTTGCCACATTGGTAAAATGATTAAATTAACTCTAGTTAATCACACAAAACCAACTCGAGTAAATACAGTATGCATTTTTTTTTTTAAAGAGAGAAAACCATAAAACCTAAAGTAATCCTACATGAAAATATAATTGTCTCTTACAACCTTAAGTTTTGTTTATGCTTGACTAATCTGTGAGATCTGCACAGTGCCACGCAGCCAAATTACGTAATTTGAGCAAATACGCCTCTGTGAACGGCCCAGAGACTCGTTGGCAGTGATCACAAATGCAGATGTTGGTGAAATTCCTGCCATAGAGGCACTTGTTCCCCAATGCCTTTCCAATAAAAAATATTATCTTAAAATTTTAGATCTGCTCATTAATTTCAGTAAGTACATTAATTATTTTCATTTGCACTAGATTATGAATTCACAGTGTTTTTAGTTTGAAACTGAAAAGCAGTAGGATTCTTTTCACTTACGAGTCTGGGATTTAAAACAATGCAGAAAACTGTCTACCTGTAACACATCTCCATTTTGCCCATGGCAGCAATTGGCCATGTCTGTGTTCTCCCTTTAAAGCGTGACCACGATTCTCTGTCCTTTTTACTTGTTAACCCCTGGAGGCTGGATGAAACAGTCTCCCAGTTTCTCTCTAATCGGAGATTTCCACACTTTGGTTTCCTGTGTCGCTTGCTGCTTCTTTGCCTTTTCAATCTTCTGCACTGACCCCTTTTCTTCTATCTTATCAGACATAATGGGATCAAAAGTACAGGTAAGGCAATAATAGCTACCAAGCGACCGTTATTCCTGTGAAACTGCTTCCTAAATCTAAACTGGAACAAGTTTTAGAGTCATGAAACGTGAAATTAATGTTCTTTAAAAAGTTGAATGCAGGTTACCTTCAACAGTTTTATTATTCAGTTTTTCTACATGAACTGTAAAGCTAAAAAAAAAAATCTTTCTTGAGCTTTGACTTGGTGGAACTACAAATATTTCCATCTTTAGGTTTCCTCCTGCCAACATTTTCTTCCATGCCGTATGAGGTCCATCTCTTCCTTTTTTTCCCTCCAATTGGCCTGACTTCAAACATGCAAGTGATTGGAAATCTGAAGTTCCCACAGCCCAGCTGACCTCTGCTGTTTCGCTCCCCAGAGACTCTGGGGGCTCTCCTCGTCTTTCTATAATTGGAGAGACAAGATACCTTGACCTGCTTTGATCCCAACTCGGGTTCTGATTGCATTCTAGGGATAAACCGGCTGTGTGTGTCTGCGTGTGTGCAGGTTGCAGACATTTACTGCAAGAATCTATTGTTTACACTGACTGCTTTGTTGCTATTAAAACACTCGTTATTTGATAAGCAACTGATTAAGAAGAAAATTTGGCATCTGCCCATCTGTTTTTGGTCTGAAAATATCAACAAGAAAAATCCTTTTCGAATGTAAAAGTGAGGAATGTTATCCCTGGAAACCACAAAATGGCCATAAGCCCCCCTCCCCACCCCTCCCATTAGCAACTATCTCTATCAAAACGCTTTAACTCATTATCTGTATTAATAAAAATAATAAACAGGCTTTACTACTGAGGTACCTGACATGTAATACGACTAACAGCCCTCATTTGTTTTTGTTTTTTTATCTCCATTCATTTTATTAATGGATGACAACATGATGTAGACTAAAGTTTTCACTGCAATGTTTATATTTAAAAATATATATACATAACATAGCACTAGTTTGGGAAAAGATGGTAAACTCTACTGGGTCCCTGGACATTTTCTTTTGTTTCATTATTTTAGCTATGTTATTTTATTTTATTTTAGCCAAGATATGTATTTTGGGGACTTAGTTTTTTGTTTCTTTATTTTTGTTGTTGCTTTGAGTCCGATGTGAACAGACAATCTTTTCACATAAGTCAGATCTGAAAAAACTGGGGAAGCTTGAGCTTAAAACAATCAAATCTTCATCACGCTGCTTGGGAAAGAGAAGTGTGAAAGGATTACAAAACTGAGAAGCATTCAAACTGTTTAAATATTTATGGCGTTAAAAGTCAGTGGCGTTTCTGCCCAGTTGTACCTGTTTTCTGGAAGGCCTCTAGCTGTTCGCTGGTGAGCTCCTTGATAGAAGCAGTCACAGCTTTGAAGGCCCCCTTTAATCTCTTGCCCAACACCATGTGGTCAGGCTCGGCTCGCAGACGGATCCCGTACTTGTTCTTGTCTGTTGAAAGTGTCAACTGTCGCACATTAAGTTCCTGCAGGAATAAGAGAAAGGCTATGTCTTCCCAAAATGTACAGTCGGTGTGTCCTGGATGCCAGCAGAGATAACTAAAACTAAATAGGAAACTGGGGGAGAAAAAAGGTTTTCTATCAAATAAAAGCAACTAAATTTAACAGAAAACATGAGAAAACTGAACTGAAGATGAAAATCTCAATAATCTATCTTGCCCTGGGCCTAAAAGTAAAACTTGAGCCAAAATTGATCAAGACAGGCCATTAAGTCAAACAGTAAATAAGCCATAAAACTCCAATAAGCCAATCCTCTTCAGTCAATATTTTATCTTTTAGCCAAAAGGAAGCGAAATCTGTGATCCAATTGTATCCAGGGGCGCAGCAGAGATACTAAATATAACCAGACTGACAGGCCTTCATCCCCTCCTCCTTTCAGTCAATCACCCTGTTCGGGTTGAGCCTGAGCTCTGGCATTGTTAACTTTCTGACAGTGAGCACAGAGAGTACTGCAGTTGTCTGAGTGGAAACATTAAAGGCAGTGTGGGTTTAAAAACCTGGGCAGGATTCAGTCTATGCACCCATTTCACAAAAATAACACATTTTTATTTAGGGGATAAATATGGATTTGTGTGTGTGATGGTGACGGTGGCAGTTTACAGTATACTGGTGCATCACAATGAGCCGAGGCTCCTGTCAGCACAAATGGTGACTCGTCTGATATTCGAAAGAGCATCTCCAGCTCACTAGAGACTGGAGCCATCAGTGGAGACACCAACAGGCATGTCAGAGAAGGAAAGCTGAGTCAAGCTAAAATTCAGATGCAAGAACAGCAAGTGCCATTTTGTGCCTGACCTCTTCCTTCACAAAGCTGGCACACTGCAACAAATGTGTTTTTGGACAGAGGATAAAACGAAAATGCAATAATTGCCATGGAGAATTTCAAAGAGCAACATTATGTCTTGCCTTTTGCAGCCAACGAAATGTGCAAAGTTTCAAAACAAAATGTATCTACTGAGTGCAAGGTCAAAAACCTATAAAATATGGCAGGAAGAGGCATCAAGACATCAAATGGAGTCGCTGAAAACAACACTCTTCAATATGGACACTGATAACGAGTGAAGATGATTAAAATACTACTTTTCCTAATAGCTACTTTCAGCATCCATGAATGGTTTGAAAATTAAATAGGAAATTACCTTTTGCAATGTAATTTACATTGCATTATTTAAAAAGAAAAATTGTTTGAAGGCATTTGCATTTTTTGGGACATCTACAGTTCATTAAGGCTGTTAAAAAGCAAGAGTTTCATCAGATAAACCTAGAGGCAGAACTTTGATCAGCAAAGTTGCTCTGTTGCACTTTTTTAATGTTTCTGCCTCTGTCTGTCATGGGACATACAGGTAAGGATCTAAGCTTAGAGCAAAAAGCACAAAAACACTGATTCACTTTGTTGCAGCAATGCTTTTTTGCAATCAATTTTAAAATTTAAACCACTGGAAACTTACAGTCAACATAGCTTCTTTATTTGTCTTCAAAGAGAACAAAGCAATTTAAAAAGCTCTGACCCAAACTATTAAAAATCTGCACTATTTTCTCACAAACAACTTAGTTTGCTTGTAGATGACAGGTGCGAACAAGTTAGAGTAGACGGGCCTAATAAACAAACACAACCAACATAATGGTCATGGACGCTGTTGCTGCCCTTGTGTCTTTTTGTTAAAGGTCTTAATTATCAGGATTTTTAAAGTTTAACCAGAAATATTTGGCATTAAAAGTGTCTTCCGCAGTTATTTTGAAGGGTGATGCAGATGTGCAGGTTTGGAAAATCCTGATAAAACAGATGAGTATCAGTTCTTAGAGTCAGCTTATCTGACATCTAAATAAAAAGCCTTTTAATTAAATTCAGTTTACTCCAGAGTCTACACATAGTGACTCTACAACCAGCATGTGTGACAAGCACTAAAGATGAGACAGTTAGCGATGCTGCTGAATACAGTGAACACATTAACAGTCACATTACCTCAAATGTTTTAATAAAAAACTGCTTAGTGTGTGTGTCAGCACTAAGTATTTAAATAACTATTTTCCAAGACATCTCCTTTGTCCTCCCTTCTCCACTCAACACACTACAAATTTCAGTGATGGCAGAGTGCAGACACAGCATGTAAAGTTACGCTCCCTCTGATGTTCATCATTACTGCACCGCTTCTGGAAAGTGAACATGGTTCTCAGGATGTTTTCTTCAAACTGTATGTTTAAGAGTGCTGATGAAAGAGATGTAATTCATTGAGGTGCTCAAAGTTTACAGTGTTTACTCACTTCGAGGATGTATTTCTCCAAAGACTGGATGTCTTTTAGAGCCTCTGGGTCCTGGTGGATAACTACCACCTCCTTCAATGGGTACTGAAACGCACAAAGGAAAAGCAGATAAAGTATGTATATCAATGGCTGATGAACCAGCTTAACCAAATATATTTTACTAGGATTTAATGCAATAAAGTAATGTAAAGTGGTGATTAATTATAAAGTGGAAGCAGAATTATACATACATTTAATCTATACTTAGATAAATATCTGACTGTGACATTTATTTGTATTCATTCCCCATAAACAATGAACCAAGATGGTTCTTTTATCTTTAACCGCTTGATTACAGGAGTTTGACTACATCTCCATTAGTGGTGTGTAAAATGCAAGTGAATGGTGCTGTACCTTGACAGGAAGGGTCTTTCTATCTCTAATCACTCTTCCCAGCTCAATCACAGACTGCATCTGAGAGACGGCGCTCTCAATGCGCTTGTCAATTAAATTATCCCTGAAAACAGAGGCATAAGTAAAGAAAATCCTGATTATCATCATATTACAAACAACAATATAATATCTACCCAATCTTAGCAATAACGACGAGTGACTGCATTAAAAAACCTAAATCATTTCACAAAATGTAATGCCTTTTTTTAGAGCAAACCAGCGGTAAAGTAAAAATGCCTTATTTACCCCCAAAGGGAAATGAATTATAATTATAATTGATGTCATTCAAGTATTTTCAAAGAGTTGTTGAGGATGGTGATGCTGTGGACAGAAAGGATATTCAGCAGAAGTCAGTCTTGCAACGTCTCTGGTCTATACCTCTGACTCAAGGTTGTTGTTGGATGACAGTTTCATAACTGTCAAGCTTATGATATTTTACAGTAAAATGTCCTGGATTAAACCATCAGTAGTTGGTAAGTACTGCTAATCCATCCCATTTACTTTTGTCTTTAAATGTCTGCCATGCTGAATGGGTAGAGATGAAGAAATGGCTTAAACTTCCTCATTTTCTCTCTGTTTTTCGGTTCTGCTCTGGACCCAGGAAACCTTTTCAATTCCTCTGGGATTTTTGGGTTGGAGTTCAGGTATTTTTTTGAGCTTTTGAGAGGCTAATCAGCTGTAAAACCAAAACCTTGTTGCAACTGTCACCCATCACAGCAACTGTATGAAAGTAAAAAAGAGCAAAAATCCTTCGATCTGCACAGCATCCAAAACCAGAGGTAATAATTGTTCAAAGGTGAAAATGCCTCAACTGACAAAAAAAAAAAAAAAAAGATGAACAAAAGACTACAAAAAAAAATCAGAATGGATGTAACAGAGGTACTTCAACATGCTACTACAATGAGTGGTCCTTATAACAGAAATACCAACTAATTAGGCCCTCTTGTAGTGCATCTTAGCTCCAATTAAAGCAAACAGTAACTAATAAGCATAATAACACAATATTAAAATATAACCTAGTCATATAATCTTTCACAAGCAAGGACAAGAAAGTATTAAAGAAAAAACAGATTGACTAAAAATAGCCAATCATTTAATGAGATGACTAAGGAGTCATAGTTTCCCAACACCTGATTGGTAGCTGGGCCTTTAGAGGCGGGTCAAAATGTACCCATTTAGTACAACCAAGGACAAGAGGCTTTAATAGAGCTGCAGCATTAGAGGCTGTCCAAGTGACAGACGAGATTATATGAACCATTACACAAACTACTTTCCTTATGCAAAATCAAATAGATTTTTAATCATGCCAGAACTTTTTCTTTATAGTTCCAGATGATGTAATTAAATTTGGGTGATTAGAAATTCCTCCCAGGCATTTCAGAAAGGATCTGCCGCCAAGACATGCACTTCACTAAAGTAAATGAAGTAAAGGGAACAAAATCATATTTCATCAGTAAGATCCATTCTGTAGAGCAAACAGTCAGGACAACGTCAGTGTGGGATAGTGCGGGTGTTCCTTGGTCTTTGCTGTGGGTGAACACAGAAGACCTGACTGATGGCAGCAGTGAAGGACCACTGAGATCAAAGAACTTGCAAAAATCAATTTACAGAAAAAAAAATGAAAGTTATTTTCACTGATTCAGACCTTAAACCTTGAAATAAGGTAGGTAACAGCATCATAAGGTTCAAAAGCTCATAATTCAGCAAATTTAATGGTTATTTAGTGGCAGAAAAGCAAGGCTGGTGGCTCTGGCAGAACCTGATTAGGCTGTAAATAAGCAGAGGATATGTCCTCTGAGAACAGGGTCACACACAGGATAAAGGTGGTGTTTCCTGCACAGGGTTGTGTGGTGGAGGACTTCTTATTTATGTATTTTCCAGGCTCATAGAGCCTTTTTGTAGCACATTGAAGTGACTATGTTAGATTCAGTCATTCAAAAAATGCTGCATATATCAAACATAACTTATAAGACATTTGACTTTGCCCCAGCTTGTAATTGGGCACCCATCTCTTTAAGAAGCTTCTCTGTACAACAGTTCACTTTCAGTGCTTCTCATTATGCCATTTACAATCATTTTAGGAGCATTACACTGAGAAGTAATTTGTATGATAAGCTCAGCAAACACACAGTTCCACCAGGTGTTTGCTAATTGCTGCTGGCTAGTCTGAAGGAGCTGAGTGGAAGGGTTGAGGGGGAGAGATGCTCTGAAGCTCAAAGGAGGAGCTTTGTGGGAGCCAGCGTTTAGCCACCCCGAATGGCTGGCAACTAAACGACTGCGTCTGGTAAACTATTTCTGAATTGTGTCATGTTTTGGATCATCATCTTTTTGAGAGACCCACTGTCGACCCATTTCCATATTTCCTGCTTTTCAAAATGTTCTGGAATTTCAATTAGGTCATGAAGTAATACATTCCAACAAGTTTCCCAAGGCCTGTGTAAGAGAAATGAGCCCACAGCATCACAGATCCTACAACATACTTAACAGTGGGCATGAGAAACCAGATCCAGCTGTAGTTTTTATTGCTGAAAAAGCTCATCAAATCAAGTCAAATCACATTATTCCAGGTAAAGCAAAAGTAAACTCTACACGTTTAAATTTGTGATGGCGAGACATAAATGACCTCTTTTTGCTACAGTTCTCTAACAGTGAGTTTCTTTGTTATTTATTTTTTTTACATTCTATGATCCTGCTCGCTGTAGGTGGAAGAAAAATAAATTGATTCTTGTCCAGTTTTGTGGAAAGGAGGATAAAAAAAATTTGACTCAGTGATATTTTATGTTTATAATACAAAGTACAAAAAGTCATAGAGTAGAAAGTAATGTTTCTTAGAAACTCTGTTTCATTTACATTTTTGTCCAGCTATTATTGCTTAAAGCAAGAAACTATCTTTTTTTCTAATTATTACAATGAAATAATACTGATTGTCCTCCTTAATAGATTCAAAGTAGGAGTTTAATGATGCATTCCTTTCATGAGAAGTTACCCAGTACTGGGCTAAGAAGAATGAAACATCAGCTCAAGATCAACTTCTTTTCTTACAACAATATCCTGTTTCACCAATAGTTCTAAGAAAAGCTTGCCTGCAGGGAAAACTCTGGCCTGATGCTTTACTAAATGAATTTGGCTGACCTGACTTGTGGCAGCATGAGATAGTGGATGCTGTTTGAGTCCTTTTCTTCAACAGCGGCAGGGTCAATGAGGTGACGCAGATTTTGGTACATCATTTCTGTGATGAAGGGTGTGAAGGGGGCCTGAGGAAGAAGAGGGATGAAAGCAAGCAGACACGAGCATGAGGAGGAATAGATGAAGAAATGATTAAATTGTCTGAACTGTGGTTAATTTACACTCGCTGAGACAAAAGGTCTGAAAGTCTGAACCAAGTTCTTTCTGCAGTCCGTTTTTTTTTTCAATCCTTTGGAGCAAATGTTCAAACAGAACTGAGCTATTGTGAGCAATCCTCTAATGTGATTCTCCTACATTTAAACCACGGCTAATTAATTTGTAAGCTCTGAGCTGATCTGTATTGATTTGAGTTAGGCTGACTGGCTTTTAGCTTGCCTCATAGCCCACATGCAAACGCTTTGTGTGTTAAAAAAAAACTATTCATCCATTTTGCATAACCATACAAAAATCACACATACACTTTATTCATTGCAGATTTTCCTTTTGGTTTCCAGCAAACATAAAAGAAAACCCTTCAAACATTAAAAGTTCTCCCTGCAATCACCTTTCTTTCTTTCTTGGTCTGAGTTGCTTTTATATAGAAACCAAATGACTCACCATCAACCTGCACATGGAGAACAGAACACTGAAGAGTGTTTCCAGCGCCCACAGGCAGTCCTCAGTGCCACTCTCGCCCTACAAAGTTCACAAACACATCAATGATTTTTTTTTTCTCCCCCTTAGAGAAGCAGAAATATGATGATCATCACACAAGAATCAACATTATCCCCCCAATCACAACCAAGATTAGATATTTGAATCACAGGTTTAAGTTTACTTTCTTCCAGTGGCCAAATGTATCTTACTGTAGCCCTGCGGAACATGTTAATATTGATGTCCTTAAATTACAGAATCATCAGGTACAAAGAATTTCAAACACATTAGTTTTTGAGTTGAGATGTTTTAACTTCAGAGCTGGATTCTCACCTTCAGGCGGCGCCTGTTAGTCCTGACGTACCAGTTGGTGAGCATGTCCACAAACTTGACCAGGCGAGGGACCACCGTGTACAACCGGTACGCTGCAACCAGAGGCAGCCGCTTACTTATTTATACTTCAGAGGAATGCCACGAGTTGTCAACTCCCCAAAAATTATGTTTTTATTCAAGAATAAAGTGATATAAAGATGGAAAATCTGACTCACCGTCCATCTCAGCTTTAAAGAATTGGATGAGAGACTGTGTGAACGACTGGATCCATTTGTCCATGATGTTGTCACTCTGCTTCACTGTGTTTTCATTGTACAGGAACTGAATCTCCTCCTCCTAATGCATGAATACAAACAGTTTCAGTTTCAGTTTGGACCTGCAATAACCAATGCAAGTTGGACTGAAGTTTGTACTCTGAAAGATGTACTCATCAGCCACAGTGACAAGGTCAAAAAACTCTCATTTTTCTGTTGTGCCACCAACTGGCACTGTATCTGCACTGAAAGAGATTTCTTTTATTCTCAGCTTAAAGTTTATGCAACACGTGAAGAAAGAGGTATGCAAATTTGACAAGAAAACAAGTAAAGATGGACACATGGTTTTGTAAATATTTCCTTTACGTGTTGTATTCAGTCTACAGTGGACAGGGTTTGCTGTTTAATGAAAGACATTCATGTTTGTAATTTGGAAATTCCTTAGCACTCTTGATATAATTTGGACGGTGCAGCCTAACTGAAGATCATGTTTCAGCTACATTTTTTGTGATGTTATAACAGGGCTGCAGCATGTTTCATGTCAAAAAATGTTCCAGTCCTGCATGAGCTCAATTTAAATTACAAAGAGATGGATTCCCAAAATGTATATGTGACAGATATTTCTGCAGTTGCCACAAGTTTGAAAATGGATAGAAATAAAGCAAAGAGATGGAAGGAAGAATAGACCAATGAACAATAAACAGATGGATGGATGATTGGGAAACAGGTGCAAGATTGGGAAAAGAATGGATGAAAAATTGGAAAACTGAGGGATGTAAAGAGGGATGAAACTTTTAGGCAACAGAAAAGGAAATTAAGTCTGAGAATAAAAATCAGAGAGTCATAATATTTTTACATCTCAACCTAGAAAACACCCAAATCAAATTCTTTACTTTTGCTGAATTTTCCAGCCGATAGGAACCAAAACAACAGATACAAAGATTTTAATCTATTGAACCAAGTTACAAAAAGTTACAACCATGCTGATCATGTGTTAATAAACCCATTCTATCTCAAATTTTCATTAAAAATCAACTGACTCAGTGCATTATTGGGTACTTATAGTGGAATATTAGTGCATTTACAGAGAAGGCTTATTTGATTCCTGACAGCATGATGTAAGCCTTTCAAAACCACCTGTTGACTCTGGAAAGTCGATTTATTTAACCATTACTGGTGACGTCTTGTTGATATAGTTAATAAGCAGCAGCTGTTAATATTCACTGTGGGATCACACTGATTGATTTCTCGCAGCTTGGTGATTCTCAATACAATTTCAATTAATATTTTAATAGCAAATTAACACAATTAAATTGTGCAAAATGTTTTTTTTTAATGTATGCATCAACGCAATCAGAGACAATTAATCAAAAACATTGCGAGAAGGAAAAATAAGAAAAAAAAATAACATACCTTTTGTAATCTTTGTACGTTTTGCACCAGGAAGCGATAGGCGTTGTACCACGGCAAGAAGACATCCTTCAGCACGTCTCGCACGCCGTCCTCTTTGAATCGCAGGTTCTCCGCTCTCACCACAGGGGAGTTGATGAGGTACAGCCTGCACACAGATAGAACATAAGTGATTCTGCGGGCTCAGACTGATGGAGCAAGCAGGGAAAAAAATGCATACTGGATATTATTCTGAAACATAACCAGTGATATCTTAGAGTTGTTCAAATAAAGCAGGAAAATGCTAATGACCCACCACCACCAATAGTATAGTGGTGTCTCCAAGTCCTTTACTTTTGCTCAGTAACTTTGAACGTGCTGCGCAAAAAATTACAATCCATGAAATACATACAAGTGATTTGGAAAGAAATGTTTCAGAGCTGAAGCCGATTTAACAAACAGAAATCATTCTAGGGAATACAGCATGTTTTATCCTGAAAATAAAACCTGCAGTAAAGATATAATTATGCATTTCACTGACAATGTAATTGTAACAAACAGCAAACACAGGCCTTGGTTTATTAGCTTGCCTAGTAGCCAAAGCAGATGTAGGGGAGGTGGAGTACTACTTTGAGCAAATTAGCTCAAACTGTGTCATTTATTGTTATGAAACACGAATAATTAGAATGCAAAAAACATAAGCAATGTAAAATAGGAAACAATGAAATTAATACATCTGAGGAAGTAAGGGGTAAGAAAATGAAAGGAGGAGATAAAACGCATATACAAAAAAATACATGTAAACAACTGAAAGAATAACTAAAAAGGAACATATAAACAAAAAATAAATGACAAATAAATATTTTAATATAATTCAATGAGATAAGAACGGTGAATATATTTAATGTTAAACCATCTTCAAGTGTAACGGTTCGTAGTACTTTAAGTAGTTTTTCATCAAAAGTAAAAAGAACGTGAAGCCTGGAATAGAACCAGACTGCTGGTTTCTTCTCTTTAATTTAGTAGTTTGCTAATTTATGGTCTATATGTGAGCATATGGTGCAACTGCAGAGTGGTTTATTCATAACACCATATGGCCGTAGCACTCTTACTGCTCAGGGCAAATGAGACGATGTACAAAGGGGGACAAGTGTTTGAATTCGCATCTACAGCATGCATGAGTGTGCAAATATTCCACCCGGACATGCAGACATCCAACTAAGAGTTTTAAACAGAGTGTTTCTAGTGATTTTAACATTCTGAAGTCATTATTGCAAACAACACACAGTAGCCTCAGACCTTGCATGTGCTCATATTCAAACACCAAGCTGACCTGAGGGCATCGGCTCCATAGTTTTGCACAATCAGTCCTGGATCTGGGTAGTTCTTCTTGCGCTTGCTCATCTTCTGCCCATCGCTGCAGGAAGAAAACAGGCAGGCATTAATGCACATACACACGTGTATGCGTGCACAGCAGAGCATGTTGGAAACCATGAAGTTGGTATTCAAATTAATCAAGTTCTTCCAGGTCAGCGGGCCTGTGTGCACACAGCTACATATAAACCTCAAGACTGAGACGAAGCACCCAGGATGCAGAGAAGCTTCGAGCCTAGATGCTGCAGCTCCAACATTATAAATAAACAAACTCTAAAAAGTGACAGAAACAAAATAAAGTGGCAATAAAGACGCTTTTGGTTGGTTTAATGTGAAGATGAGGCTGTGATCACTAGCAGAAAAGGCAGCAGTTCAAAACAGCACAGAACAACCAGAAACAACCATTTTACTGTCACATCAGCCTCTTCCACAACATTAAGCTGTAATGTTAACATTAAGTGCTCATAAAACCATATTCAATTTTTAACAATAAAATTTAGCCAAGCAAATATTCCAAATTATATGATGACATGTAGTCATTATATAACACATAGAGGCAATGATTCTTAACAGGTTAATGCTGAATGCCTTCCTAGTTTGACATGTTAATTTATGGAATTATTCTTAAAGAACCTTCATTCTCTTGAAATACTGTGAATGTTTTTACACACAACATCTAATAGTAGTAATAAATCTTACTACTTTGGGAGAGATTCCCTTTTGCCAAGTTGTGCCAATTAGTGCTGCTGCATGAGTCATTTCAGTTATACTGTTTTTTTCATTTTTGATGTTTGAAATTTAATTTGCACCCTCAGAATTAGGGCTCACTGATTTCTGCGTTGTAAAAAATTAGGGCAGAATCATAAAAAACTTGACGAGCACAAGGAATACGCTGTAAAACACAGAATATTGTGGAATTAGTGACTCTGCTTTTAATGTTTTTAGATAATTTGACAGATAATTGGCCGGCTGTTTCATGTGTTGTGAGTCAGTGGACTGACCTAGCGAGTACGAGCCCATTAACAATGACGTTCTTGAAGGGTGGTTTCCCAAACAGCGCTGTGGAGAGCACCAGTAGGGTGTAGAACCTAAAGAGACAGAAAACAAGGTCAGTATGACTGAGATCTTTGGTTCTCATCTTCTCCTCTGTCAATCATTCACTCTCCTCCTATCCTCAGTCTCTCCTCTGTCTCTCCGTCTCAATCTAACCCAACTGAACAGCTCCATTCATTCTCAGCATACCATCCTCTGGTCTGGTCAATGCCCTCGGCGATGAAGTCTGCTGGAAAGGTGTCCTCAAACTCCTTCCTGTTCTCGAACGGGTAGTGAACCTGGGCATACGGCATGCTGCCACTCTCAAACCAGCAGTCAAACACCTCTGTAACCCTTCGCAGGACGCCTTTACCGCACCGTGACGGGATTGTCAGGCTGTCAATGCTGGACAGAGAAAGTTAAGAAAGAAGGAAGGAAAAAATGATGAAGTTCAGTAGCTTGAAGCTCCAAAAGTTTGACTTCTGTTTTTATTCAGAGTCTTAAAAACACCAGAACTTTAAAACTATTCACTAGGATATGTTTTTATTAGGCTTACCATAAAGAATTGGATGAACATTAAAAGATGGTTTGTTATTTTAAAGTAAATGAAAAAAAAAGGCTGATTAGTTTTAGGCCACAGGATATTACAATTGAATCATCCTGAATTCACATTAAGAAGAAATATGATTCTTCAATTTACTCTTGTTGCTCCAGATAAGCATTACATTGAGATGATTTATCAGTGTCTTATGTTTTTTAGCATTTTTAACAGACATTTAAACTGATATCACAGTGATCTGCAACTCCAATCCTTCAACGCACTTGAGTCGAAGGGTTGAATTACCTCCTTGGCAAATCAGTAAGTTTTTCAAATGCCAAGTCATTAACAATTTATTTGACTCAGGTGTGTTGGAGAAGGGAAGTAACCTATAGTTACAAGCCAGCAGCACTGGAGGACAGGAGTTGCAGACTCCTGTCTTAATGGATTATCTATGAGTTGTAGATGCCACTTACTTTTCCCGATGCAAATCTGTAACTTTGACTCCAGTCAGCTCCTCCAGTTCAGCCATGGACCCTACACAGACCACCTGATAAATCCATAAAAACACTAAATAAATTTATGCATGTGCAAAACCATTCAAAACTAACCAGAACTTAATTATAATGTGCTGTTCATTCATAATTCACCTTAGTAGTTTATTGCAACTCCAACAATTTGAAGTAGATTCCATTTATTAGTGATTTAATAATTTAGCAGCAATAAGGGGTTTTGAATTGAAAATGTTGCATATTTTGAAGGTATGTAGTTTTTGATTAAAATGCAATTTATTCTGAGTAATTAATTACAGATCCTGCAATTAAATATAAAATTTTTTAATTGAGTTCCACCACTAAATTAGAGTTACTGCTACTCAAACCTCAGCACAAATTTTGGTTACCCTATCAACTTCTGGTCCAGTCACTGAGTAAGGAAATGAAGGAAGAAATACAGAAACTATGAACTCTTCCTCAACTTCTTTTCTTCATCCTCTAGACTCTGATTCTTGTATTGTACAGTGAGACACAGGTTGTACTATCAAGCGCACACAATTGGACTTGTAGAAAACCTTCTTGATTTCTGAAAGCAGACAGTGTGTGCTGGTGTTTAGACACAGAAGTTTAAAGTAGGCCTTCTCCTGAGTAACTTCACCTTACGCAGTAAGACAAAGTGTGTTATCTGGTCTCTCCAGAGAGGTAACCTGTAGGCTCTGCTCTAGTTTTACCACAGCACCAGGTAACGTGGCCCACATACAGCCTGGTGCCCCACCATATAAAAATTAGACACAGTTAAAAAAAAAAGAAAATACCCGGAAACCAAGAGCTCAGAGAGAAATCCGACAAAAAGGAAGATGCTGAGAGGAGGAAACATTCAACAGCAATCAGAAAACGCAGACATGCAGATCCTTGTAGGTTGGGATGAAAGTGAGTGGTTTGCTGCTGAGGAGTGTGTGAGGGTGGCACCAGGGAGTGTGAATGTTCTGGAAACAGTCAGAAAGCTATTTCCAGCAAGCAGGTCGCTTGCTGTCCCTCTTTCAGCCAGGGGACCGCCGCTTCATTTTTCAAATGCTCAAATAACCCAGTTCTGACATCTCTATTCAGTTCAGTCTAATTCACACAGTCAGCCAAGTTTAGCAGCAAATATTCACGACAGAAGCAACAATTAAAGTTTGGCATCCTTCTCATTTTACATTTCTCTCCACATGCATTACTTTTCCTCATTTTCTAAACCAGTTAATTTATTCTGCCCCCTCCTCCTCTTCCTTCTTCTCGCCATTAAAACCCCCAACAGCTGTTTGTCTTGGACACCTTTGAAGCTGCATTAACTCAAGTGAAACCAAACACATTTGATTCATATTTATTTCCTGTTTACATTAATGAATCATTCATGCGTTTAGTTTATGGAGGTACTGCATGTTGGTGCCTGAAGGGAGGAGTCTGACTGCAGCAGAGTCAAGCTTCATGTTTCTGTTTCAACACCGTGGTCACCCTCATTCTGCCATGCCAGAAAGTTTCTCCTACATCAGCATCCACAAGCAGAAAGGAGCCAGAACTGGTCAAATCATTAAAAAAGGGTTAGAAGGATCAATTTTTACATTGCAGATTTATGAAAACAACTGGGTTCTTGTGCTTTTTTCCCCCCACAAAAATCATTCTTGATGATAAATAAAACTCAGAGTAGCAAAGTTCAACTTTTCAATTGAGCCCTCTCAAGCTGAACCTTGATTGAACTTGGAGTGCCACAAACACTACAATCAGCCTCCTTTGAAAAGAAAAGCTATCTTGGTATTTAGTGAAGACAGACAAATTGCACCAAGAAACATTAGAAGCAATAAAGACTCTACTAAAGCACAAAAAGTGCATTTTCTGTGGGTGTTTTTTGTTTTCCTGACCTCCTCGAAGTCATCGCTGACCCACAGAGGGATCGGCGTGCCCCAGTAGCGGTTTCTCGAAATTGCCCAGTCGCGTGCATCTCTGAGCCAGTTCCCAAAACGCTTCTCACGCACAAACTCTGGGACCCTGCAGAAACACAAAGATCATAATGTATTCAGTTGAAGACGAATAAAAATAAATATATATATTTTATTCAGAATCCAATCAACCCTGCACAAGACTAAAGGAAAAGAAATGCTTAATTAGCATTCAGTAGCTAACCTACAACACACAAAAATTCATCAGCATCCTACGTCTAAACACAATGAACTGTTCTTTGACCTAGAAATAAACATTTGCTTTCTTTGCAAACTTTAACAGTAAAGGTGGACATTCCTCCAAGGCATCCTCCTCTTTATGTATTGCTCTTTTTTTCCTTTTCCTGTTTACTTGAGCTGATTTCTGGCTTTAATCTACCATCTTCCCGTCACCTCCTCCTTTTCTGCCGCCCTTTCCTTTCTTGCTGTGCCAGGCTCACGAGAACAGTGCAGTGGGGAGTATAAATTGTCGCCAGGATCCACGCGCTAAGCAAAGAGTTCATCAATTCCCATTTGTACAAGGCATTTCTATTTAGGCCCATAATATATCAATTTAATGATTTTTTTTTCCTGCCAGTGCTGCTCAGCACCGTGCCTCCGTCCTTTACCCTCCTTCTCCCAGTTTGAGCTAAATCAAGAACTTAAAACATGCAGGCCCGTGCTTGAGACACGAGGAGGGTTATTGAGGACCTAGAGGCTTCTATCATTCAAAAAGACTGAAAGTGATTTGTTGGAAAAAATTACGATGACTAAATTTTTTAAAAAGGAGCAAGGTGAATCTGTCTCCAGTCATGAATATTTATCACAGCAGGGAGGCAGAGCTGGTCGGTAAAGATTTGATTCATGATTGTTGAGCAAGACCAGACTGGTGGTTTCAAGTTCCAAAAAACATTAAACTGCAGAAGATATAGGGATGTAAGATATTATCAGCACGGTATCGGTATCAGCCAATATTATCTGTAAAATTTAATATTGGACATCAGCCATTCCGTCAAAATAACTCTTCAATATAAAAGGCGTTTTTATATGAAAGTGACAATGATGCCTGCAGCACAGCACAATGGCAAATTTGAACTGATTGAGTGCTGTTATTGTCTTAGAGCGCAAATGTCATGAAAACATTTTACATTAGTTTTAGTATATTGGCATATCGGACATCAACCAAAAATCCAATATTGTGCATCTCTAGCAGAAACAGCTGTTTTTAAAGTCAGTTTATTGCTTGGTCCATTAAAATCAGTTTAATTAACTGCCAATTAAACTAGTTAAAAGATAAGCTGCAACTAAATACTAATCTTTTAACCAACAGAGGTACTATAAATGTAGTTGAAGATAAATTATACTAAAAGTATACCAAGAAACCCAAGCAATGCTTAGAAATACTGAAACTGAGCAAGTTATCACACCTTGTCTGAATGACATTAATATCTGGAAGAGAACCTAACTTGTAAATAAGTGTAATAAATAACGGTTTTGGTTACTGTGAAAAAGGAGAAAATTTTTAAATGTAAAATGTCTAAAACTGCTTAACATTTAAATTTTCTTCCTGCTTTAGTTACAACTCCAATTAAAAAATAATTTTCCAACATGTAATGGAAACTATGACTCCATGTTGAAGGTTTATGCCTATTTTTTACAACAAATATGTGGGGACATAAAACAAAAATAATGAAAACAAATCAAATCTGTTCAACAGGGGGGGATACATTTACTGAATTTCAAGATTAGGTTTTCTTAATTCTTGACCAAAAACACAAACATGTAAATGATGGTGGGGAAAAAATAACAAAACAATAAAAGCAGAGCAAAAATAAAAAATAACATGCTAAACAAATTTATAAATTGCAAAAACAGTGCTCAGTTAAAAATGTTAAAATAAACTGGTTTCTTAGGTTTAGATGAAGGTCATTAGGACCTGAGAAACCTTATCAGCTGTGGAATAAAGGTGCTGTACTTGCGGGCTGTTCTTGGTTTAATGGAATAACTTTTTCTACCACAAAAAATATATTTAAAAATAAGTTTTATTCTTTTAGAGTCTGTGTTTCCTACCTGGGTTCATTAAGTTTTCTTTTTCCTGAAATAATGATAAAATATTAATTTTCTGGATAAACATTTTTATTCAGAAAAAAAAAAGCAAAAATCTGGGTTGAAACTGTATCTGAAAAAGAGATCATGGTTTAATTGAGTTATATAAAATCAATAAGAATCATGTACAAAATTAGTCCAGACAGACACTTTCTCAACAGTATTTTTTATGCTTACTTAACTATCACCTTTATGTATTTTGTTAACTTTATGTATTATAAATGTGGAGAAATCACTTTAAAGACGAGATGTTCAATTCACCTTCTGGCTCAGAAAATGTCGTCTCCCTTTAGGCGCTCAATAATTCAGTCATTAATTTATTCTGACAGGCAGGTACCTGGAGAGAATCAGCCCGAGTATTGAATGAAACTTCTGAGTAAACGGATAAAAGGAACAAATCCCTTTAAGAGCATTCCAACTAGTCTTTTGTAATAAATTTTCTGAAGTGGTTCAGAGGTTTTTCATGAGCTAATGTAGGCTACATTTAGCTGCACTGAGGATTTATGTTTGTGGAACTGTAAAAAGAAAATTAAATATATATTAAAAGATAACTTTTTTTATTGCATGTTTTATTACATCAAATAACATGCTTTGCATTTTACATCAACATTCATTCAAAGCAATTCAAGGCACAAAAATATGTCCAAAGAGAGAGTAAAACATTCCTAATCATTAACTATTTCTTTCATAGCTTATTTGTAATAGTAAGTTCAAACATTTTGCCAACACTAATTATTTAGCAAACAAAATGACTTCTGGTTGTCTGCTGGTATAGCTAAAAAAATAGAATACTGTACAAAAGTGCAACATTTCTTGCCAATCATTTTAGTTTATTACACAGAGTAAAATATTTCTTTTTTCTTTTTTTGCAGGTACGGGTAAAGGAAATTCAGTGTCTCACACTATTAGAATATCACATCAGACCAATCAAAAATCAATGTTTTAAGCGCAATGTTGAGTTCATTAGCTGATTAGGGTTTGACACCATGAGTTTCCAAAAATGACCTTTTTCAGAGTATTCTAATTCTCTGAAGTGGTGAATTTTAGGTTTTCTTTATTCGTAAGACACAGGGATCAAAATTACATGAAACAAATGCTTGGAATATATGACTATGTGAGATGATTATATAATATTTGGGTTTCGCTTTATTCTATTTTTCTGACATGTACCTGTATGATTTAGTAAGAGTTACTTAATAATTCGGCAGCTTGGTGTATGCAGTACCAACACCCTTTAGATAAGAACCACAGACTTGAATGTGTGTGTGCTTGGCTCCGTCTCTGCATGTGTGCGTCTTCACCTTCCTTGTGGTAAGTCATTCATCTTGGTTTGACAGTCCCATTACCAGAGGCAGCTACTGTGGCTCAGAAAAGAGCGCTGGGAGCACCATGGGTAATACCACTTAGAAAAGCCATCACGCTGAAGCTTATCCTGCTTCAGATTTAGCCACATGCTAATTTTCTCTACATAAAGAAAAAACGCCTTGAGGAGGAATTTTATTCTCATATCAGAAAATTCAGAAAAGTCACTGCAAAGACTTGGATTTTAAATCCATCATGGATGCTTTAAAGACCTCTGCAGCCAGAGAGATGGACCAACAGCTAGCACAGCTGAGCGGCAGATGTAATTGTTTTGAGACTGCATCTGCCGTTTGCTCTGGCTCAAAGCATTTAAGATCAATTGTTTGGTGAAATGCCCATAGTTGACACTTCACGGTCACTTAACTCCAAGATAGATATCGGTTTGTCGCAGCTTACCAGTAGCATTTCCCGTTGCAGTCCAGCAGTTTGTCCACCATGTGCTCCACTCGCACAAACCAGCTGGGGACAGCTTTGTAGATCAGGGGGGTGTCAGACCTGAAAAACGCAAGTCATTTCATAAAGTATAGTACTACTATATTTTACTACTCACTTAAAAACTTGAGGCACCTTTAAAATTCAGTTACGGATTTTACCCTTGGGCCCAAAATGGCCCTGCTCATAAAAGTTTAATGAAATTGTTAGCTTTCAATTTTTCTTCCACTCTCCACACACATTTCTAGCTACCCCAGCTTGATAAACTTTTTTTGTTACAATTTGTTACAATTCAAACACACAATAAAATGTGTGCTTGATTCTGCATGTGGGTAGTTTTCACACTGTGGTTGGTTGTTGACAAAAGATTTTAGGTTTTAATGACATCTGAAGATATTATTTTGAAGCACAGACAAGTTTTAAGTTACTTAAATATGCAACTGAAACAATTTCAAACATCAAGATGGAAATGATGCTACATTAAACAAAGTTATAATCAGGACTCGTCACTGACGTAAGGAAAAAGATGTTAAAATGCTCTTGATAAAATCCCTGTGATTTCTAAAGTTATAACTTTACATTTGGGTAAAGGGGCAAAAGTTTAACACTTAAGAATGTGATGAATGATGAGTAATTTACTGAGAAGGCATAAATGGTGAGCCCATAAAACTAGCAACAAAAATAGCAACTGTCAATTTATCCAGCTGTCATCACTGCCAAGCTTTCTTGTGCAAAATAATTAAGATACAGCTTAATGTCTTCAAACAGAGAATATTTCTATAGGTATTGGAGGAGTAATCATTTGTGACCTTTTCTAGAATGGTGGATTCAGCTGCATGAAGAAAAATAAACTTTTATTTTCAATGGGTGATGAGCACAAAGAACAGTAGGGAAGTTTACAGTAAACATGTCTCACCTCCAGCAGAAAGGGTAGTTATGTTTGAATGTGCTGGCATTGACCAGGCGTCCCTTTTCCTTCAGAAATTTAATGATGTTCTTGTCAGCATCCTACAACAGAACAAAACACAACAATACCTTTAAGGTAAGAGACTCCACTGTGTTGGATGCTGCCACGCATCTGCGGTGTAGCAAGAACAAAGGTCTGAATGGTGGACGCATGAACACATCTTTGCTGAGAGTTAAAACTCACACAAGCCACCAAAAGATTTTGATTTCATGTTAAGTATAATTCAGTCTATTGGCTGTATGGATATATCAAGAAAAATACACAGGGTTTTGCACAGATATGTATTCATATATAAGTAGCAAGCAATTTACTTCAGTAAAAGTTTCAAATGTAAAGATCAAAATAAAATCCCACATACTTTACAAATTGCAGTCATCTAGAATGTCACTGAAACGTTATGGTGCATTCACACCAGCCCTGTTTAGTCCACTTTAATTCAACTCTAGTTTGTTTGTTTAGAAAGTCTGATTTGACTCTCACTGTAGCAATTTTAAATAAGCTTGTTTTTTGGAATTACATTTCTGATGTAAATCAACTTGTTCACAGAGATACAGCTGATGTGCAGTTCACCGAGACACAGCTGTGATTCAATTAATGATTTTAATTTTCTCAATTGTTCAGTGAGAGCGTATGCTATTGCAATTAAAGGTTCATTTTACAGCTTGATACACATAGTTATATTCAATCTGTTACAATATGGGTTTTGATGAGGTTCATTTATCAGCTTAAAACTACCTTTTGAAAAATCACCTTTAAGCATTAAATATACTTTTCATTAAGCCCACGTTTATGTCCTAAAATGTTTTTTATTGGTCTGATGTAATACTTTAACCATAATTGTTCTGTTTTCATTTGCTGCATGCATAAAAACATTATAATTAACATAACTAAAGGCTAAAAACATAACTGTGTGTAAGTGATCCATATGATGTGTTGATTTCGGCTAAAGAAATAAATTAATTTTTCTATAATTTCCTGATTTATTGAATGGGTCTATTTTGACAAGGGGTGCAATAAAAATCTGGATATCAGACATTTGAAATGACCTGCTTTGTAATAAAGTATTTAAAAGAAAGAAAGAATCTTGTTTACTGTAAATAACATTTCAATAAAGTTCTAATTAAATAACATACATAACCCAAAGCAAGACTATTTCAGGTTTATATTTTGAGCTTTCTTCTTTTTTGCATTTTTAAGTGGGTGAACTTAACTAAATGTAAATGAGATGTAACCTTACATATAAAAATGACTAAAATGACATGCAGCCTTAACATATCAGTAAAAATAAGAAGTGTGTATTTTGTTATGCAATTCAGTTTCTGGTCATGTATCCAATCAGCTAAGAAGCTCATCTCACACTCTGCTTCCTGTAACCACGACCACAGTTCAATTCACAGGAAGCTCATAAATACATCTCAAAGTGGTTAATACACTGCTTTTCATCAAAATACTTTCATTTTTTCTTTCTATAAATCCCCACCATAATCCATCAGTTTGAATCCCTAATGAAAAGATTTTGTGGAAACCAACCCTGAGTGAGGGTGAAACTAACTCAACAATATGTCAAATTAATGAACAAACAATGTGGAATAAGGTATTTAAACAACGTTAAAACAGTATTAGTTACACTGAAAGGCCTGATATTCTAAGAAGCCTGATATTCTAAGAAATGTTTTTTCCAAAGAGTTAAGAGGGAAGCTAGAGGAAAGAGACAACAGCATGGTTTTGTATGCACTCAGTTCAGTCTTTATTTAGTAAAAGCTGGTAAACATTACTGTGAAAGGTTAACAGTTGCTCCTTGTCCATTCAGAATTAATAAGGGTGGCCTTCTTCATTTGCTTCGAGTCGAGAGTTTTACTGTGAAGGAAAGTTGGACAGGAGGCAGTAGACTGATGACACAGAGCGAGAGACAGTAGCATAGGGAAGTGACAGAGGTACGACAAGCAGGGCTGACATGGCAGGAAAAAAGGGGGAGGTAAATTTAGCAGGAGCTGGAGTAAAGGAGAGGGGGGACAAGCAGGGAGAGATGAAGCCTGCCAAACCCAGATATTAAATGAGACAAGGAGAGACAGTGAAAATGAGTTTTGAAAATAATGTGAAAATGTTCAGGAAAGACGGAGGACAGCACCGATGGCAGCGAACTAAAGCATAATGGAGTCAAACATGAATTATACAGGAGAAAAAGAGCTTTGTCTTAACACAGACATACATCCAAAACTATGCATAGATGCACGTCACTGCTACATTTGTATTTTTTTTCAGTTACTGAATTTCCACCAGGAACAGTAAGTTAGACTTTTATGTGTTCAGTTAAATAATGAAAGCCGTCTACCACTGTTATTAAAATGTTAAACAATATCAAGTCCTTTGCTTAAGACCTTTGAAGTCTCTAAAACAAGGTGATCTCTGCTCATGTTGTGCACTAACTCTTCACAGCTCCCCATCTGGATTAGGCATCCTTAGCAATTCCCAGCCTCTGCTCTTCTCCTTCCAGTAGCTTCCTGTAGGTGGCGATCTCTGCATCCAGCTTGAGCTTGATGTGCAGCAGTTCCTGGTAGTCTTGAAGGTACTTGGTCATCTCCAGTTTGGTCTCACAGAGCTGCGCCTCCATCTGGGCGATGATGCTCTCCAGACCTTCCACCTTGTCCATGTGGGAGACCTCCATCTCCTCCAGCTGCTGCTCCAGGGCGGCATTGCGAGCTCGCAGGCTGTCAATCTGGTTCTGCAGGTCTGATACCTGGTTGTGGTAGGTTGTGATCTCTTCTTTCATGACTTTCATTTGCTCTTCGTGTTTGCCCGCGTGCTCCTTCAGGGTATCGAATTTGCTCTTGTACCACTTCTCGGCTTCTTGGACATTTCGGGCCGCGACGGATTCTATTTCTGCGCGCATGTTGCGCAGGTAAGCAGCGAGGTCAGGACGGTCGCCGTCCATCTCAGCTGTAACCTTTGAGTCTTCGATCTGCTTCATGAGGTCGGCCACCTCTTCGTCATGGAGCTTCTTGAGAAACTCGATCTCTGCCACTAGTTGTTCTATACGCTTCTCCAGCTCAGCCTTCTGCAGCGTGGCACTGTCAACATCCTGACGAAACTCTGTCAGAATCATCTCTGCTTCTTCTTTGAGCGCGAGCTCCTCCTCCAGCTTTAGTCGCCATACTTCCACCTCCTCCTCAATGTAGCCTCGCTCAATGTCAACTGCTCCCTTCTCGTTGGTAAGGGCTTCAATCAGATCCCGCACCTCTTTGAACTTGAGCTCGTATTCTTCGCTGATGCCACTCGGGCTTCCCTTGTAGCGGTCCTGCAGAGTGGCCAGCTCCGCCTGCAGAGCGGCGTTTCTCTGCTCCAGGGCCTGAACCTTTGAGATGTATCCTGCAAACTTGACGTTGAGCTCCTGCATTTCCTCCTTCTCGTTGGCATGGTGCTGGTGTATCTCTGTCCCGACCTCGACCGCAGTGCCACGGTAACCAGAGCGCCCACGGCTGTCGTACGACGATCCGCGGCACCGGGATGGAGACGGGCTCTGAACTCTTACTCTGCCAGCAGAGCTGCTGACCTGCAAGCTCTTCTGGGTATAAGATGAAGCCCGCATGATGTGAAAGATACCAGATTTCCTTCTGAAATTGGAAAACGAACTACAGTCTGGCTTTCTTGTGTCGCTCAGGATGAGACTGAAGCTTCCCCGGATCACCTCTTCATTTTTATGCAGCGGTAAAGAATGTCTCAGACAGCCATGAAACTACGCTAGGTTTTAACACATCTCAAAAGTGGATTATGACAGACTTTCAGAGAGCTGTTGCTCCATGCTCCTTATTAGCTGTCGCTGTACTGTTAGTGACGATGTCCACTCCCTGAGCTTTGCACCAACTTGTAAAATAGTGACCACATCATTTACAGATGCTATTTTTAACTCATTATCAATTCAGGACGCAAACAATGTTGGGTGTGACCAAATGCAAAGACGTATCTATGTGTTGATGTGCTGGTAGACAAAGCGCCTTAAGCATCTTCTTCAAGAATGTATCAATCTGTTTTCATAAAGATTTCTTTTACTCTCAGTTGCAGAGTTGAAATATAGAGTCATCCCTTGTTTTTATTAGGGCTGTTAACATCTGTCCTGCAACTTCTGGATGCACCCGTTCCAACACAACTTAATAAAATACATACGCACTGTCCTGTATCCAAAAGTTGCAGGACAGAGGCACTTGATTTTGGTTGCAGATCCTAATTCTGAAAAAAGAACAAACAAACAAAAATAAAAAATCACATGTGGGCAAATCACATGTTATTAGACGTCGTTCTTTAGTATTTTGGAGGAGGCTTGCTCTGTTAGATTCTGAGGTATTCCAAACAACAATTGCAGAATTTTATCAGCCAGGAAAAAAGTCAACAAGTAGATGACATTCGCTTGGCCGTCCCAAGCAAGTTTGACCGACGGCAGATCACAAGATGCTAAAAGAAATCTTAAAAATCCCAAAGCATCTTCACTGGAACTCATGTGAGCTGCTGCCGCCTGTTGTATTTTATATTATAGAAAATACATAAAATACATGCTCAGATCTTAATCTCACTGAGATGACTCAGGACTATGTCAGAAACTGGTGGATGATTTCCAGGTAAAACAGAGCTAGTTATTGGTGTCTATCTGAAATCAAGTCAGTTTTTCTTCCAGCTAAATAATGAAAAGATTAGATGTTGATTTGGGAACTGAATAATTCATAAGGTGTTCAAGACCGTAAACCCCACCATGAAGATATTCAAGGTGAGCTGCAATGATGCAAAATATTAATCTTACACAAAAGCTGAAAGAGATTTAATCGTATCTAAAAGGCCTTGCATCTAATAAGAAAATGTTCAAAGAAAATTATTTGGGAGTATCATAGGGATACCAGGCCTCGGAATAAAAGATCAAAATTTTATCAAAGACGCTTTGATAAAAAGAAGCATGTTCAGATAGTCAGGCAATTGAAAATAAATCTATCTTGGAGCCTGAACACTACACCAAGCACACACCTGCAGGTCAATCAAAGCTTAGCTGAGGAAAAAGGATCCTAGAAGATGATTCACAATCAGATGTCACAGGACATTATTCAGATATTGTTCATAAAGTTGTTTTTTTTCTCAGGCTTAATAATTCTTTTATCACTTAAATATTCTTCATTTATTTAATAACTTTCTGATACATCTAAAAACTTGGAAAACAACTGATCAACATCAGTTTAAATAAAATTAAATGTAAGTCTGGCTCCTTACAGTACATCAAGTTCTGAAGTCACCAACTTTAAATCATGTGAATGCTATCTTATATTTCAGCTACAATGCAACTGCAGCATGCACCTTAAGGAACAAATGGCCCTGTGAGGCTCAGAATAAAAATCACATAAGAACCCTGCACAGCTGCAATTAGCTTTACCAGTTAAAGCTAATGTTAACACCATTATGTAAAACATTACATTAGCTGCTCCTAGAGCAGAAAATGTGAAACTTCCCTGAATTTAATCTGCATGTAAATGCATGACGTGCCACTCACTTTGACATACTGTCCTGCAAAGTCAGTGACCTCTGAAGTGAAGCAGCCCGAGGCATCCACAGGGCAGATAGGAGCCTGGTCCCGCTGGATGATGTTGTATTCAGTGCACACCCTGTAATCATCCTGCAGAAACAGTAACATCACTTACAGCTTTTCTTATTACATTTAGACTTTTTTATATTTCCAACTTCAAACTTAACACAAAATGTCAAGGTTAATCATAATTATTTTGTTTTTAAAACAGATATTTCTGGTTTAACCATGTGAATGCACATTAAATTCCTTGTTGAGGCGAACAGCTTTTACAGCAGTGAAACAAGCTCTGCTGGCATGTAGCAGCTTTGCACGAAAGATATGAGCGCTGCCCAGCTCTAGATGTAATTTCTATTCAAACACCCTGTCAGGATCCAAGATGGATGACTCACTGGGTCATTTCACATCTAGTCATAACAAAATAAATTTTGAAAAACGCATTTGGGCAGTGCCTACTTCCCAACCATATATCTTCAGAATAAATGCACTCATATTTCAGATTTGACTCATCAAATAAGTCCAAGCGAATCTCACCACTGAATATAAGGTCCAAATGAAAAGCATAAAAACATGTCAAGTGTCATTCAAATCGTAGATTTTATGTGGTAAATCGACACAAAGTAGTCAAAATACGTGGAAGTAAAAAAGATGATTCTAAGGTCAATTACTTACAGGAGTCTTTCTGTGTAATTTAATCTCAGTATCAATTCAGTTGCTCTGTGACGGCTACAAAGGGTCGCTAGAGAGCTTTAGTTAAGAAACATTTTGATCCAACAGTCATGCTCTGATTTGTTGTCTTTGAACATCTCCAGTTGTTAAAGAAATTCAGAGCCTAATAGCTGTCATAGATGGCAATCCTCCCACACCCACTTAATGACACATCAATCACTAACTCGCTTAGTTTCAGTTTTATCCTTTGTTCCCTCAAGCAGAGGAATGAGACCCAAATCTGTGATGCCTACTTTACAAATGGATGGTGGACATTGGAACACAAGCAGTGTTCTCATTTAATATTTGCCTAAATGCTCATAGGAGTCAGTCAAAGCATGAAAGTTTCCTCACATTTCATAATATGTATACTTTTATTAATTTCTCTCCTTCAGAGAACAGAAGCTATGAGCACTTAGCCACACACTGCTTCTGTTTGACAACTGGATATAAATGTAAGAGTGTTACTCACAGCTCCAAAGTAAGGGGCCTGGTGGACAACTCCTGTGCCCTCTTCCTCTTTGACGTAGTTATCCATCACCACCTGGAATGCTCCCTTCTCCGCACACTTGAGTCAAACAGAAAAAAATTCACACAATGGAAAAGAAACAGAGGTGAAGAAGCAGAAGAAAAACAATCATGATCAACAGAGGCATTTAGCATTTTTGCATACGTTGAGAGTTTATGTAAGCATTTGCATGTTTAATCATATTATATTTTATTAAAATGCTGTTGCAAAGTATCTAATACACAGATTTTCTGTCAAGCACAGCGATGTGTATACCCGCTGGCACCCATGCAGTTTTTCAGCTCTGTATCACCTTTTTCAGGGCGCCACAGTGCAAATCAAGCTGCTCACACATGTGACTAACAACTTGCAACCATGTTTTTTATGTGTTGTATTAGTGTTCCTTAGGTTCACACATTATTACTCTCTGCAAGCACAATGTGCTGTAACACTGAAAGATGGATGCTGCCAGACCATTTGACTTGTTGCAAAATCCCATAGTAACAATGAGTGCGCAGCAAGTTATGGGTGTTAATGCACTATAATGAGTACAAATGTTACAGTGCTTCTCCTACGTGTACTTTTGTGTTAGCCAGCTTAGTTTAGATGTATTTTTGGTTGCTTTATTTCTTTATTTTCAATAGTTAGACTAGCCCTCTTTACTAAGAAAGATTGTTTTTTTTTGTTTTTATTTTTTTTAGAATTTCAGCTGCGCTTCCTGTCCTCATTTTCAGTTGTTTCATATAACAAACCTGTTCACTTCGACCTTACCACCTTGACACACGTTTTATATTACCTCTCCTCAATTCCAGCCAAGCTTGGTCACAACACAGTTGCATCGTAATTGCATGAGCTCAAATTTTGAAGTTCACCAAAGTGCATTTACTCTATTTACAAACAGTCATTTACTCATAAATAGCCATGCTAACTATGAGTAATTAGCACATCACTTCAGCCTGTTATATTAGAACTGAATGTCCCATGCAGTTACATGGTTCCTACACTAGCACAAAGATTTTTGATGTATGCTGTCAGCAGCAAAGATTCCCATGAGATATTTGTGTCCTGGTACAGATAACATTTTTGTCACACTGACTTTGTGGTCACACTGATATAAAAAGTGCTAATTTCCCTCAGGAGACATTTCAATTTAATTTAATTGGGACTCTATTCTGAAATAAGAAACTAAAGTTAAAAGTTGTTCTCTTTATTTTATAGAAAGATTACGTAAAACTGCGAGAAAATTTGATTGAAATGAAATAGAAAACCCTACCTACCTTACTGAAGTAGAGAAAAAGTGGTTTGTACTTTTTTCCTTTGAGGACCTTGCCTGGAAATCTAGAAAGAAGAACAAAGGATGTTTATAAAAATTTAAAAAAACACTACTCAAAATCCTCAAAAACCAGAAAGCTTATCAAGAGGTGATTTAATACGACATTCTAAACTATTTTGAAGGGTGTAGGATTTAGGGGAGAAACCAAGCTTAACAGTAGACTTCCCTCAAAGAAGAGCGAAGATTATACATCCATATTACTTATTTGAACTTGTAAAAACTTAATATAGTTTTTACTGACTTGTTCAAAATTGTGTATTCGCTCTCAGACTTGAAAAGAGCTCCCAGTCTGGCTTCCATCATGATGTAGGTCCTATCTGTGGTATTATCTGAAAGAATAATGGGAAAATGTCATTTGCAACTTATGGGTTTCCACTTTTTATAGCAAGTTTTATACGAAGAACAATTTTTACACAATAATCTCTAGTAATTCGTTTATCAATCTTAAGTGAACATTAAACACAGACATATATTTCAGACCAGAAACAGTAAAAACTAGAAGTCAATAGTGAATATTTAATGGACATGATGTCATTAATAATTTAGAGCCAAGGAAAACCGATATTCAAATACAGACTGATGCAGAGCAGCAGATCCCAATTAAAAGTGCCAGACTTTAACAAACAACCCTTCAAATAACGATCAGACGTCGTGAAATACTTCATCCAGGGATTTATACAGACACATTTCATATCTGGTGAATTTCTACAGAAGAAATTATAAATGGCAAATTGGGTTGTGGTAGGTATTTTAACAGTGAACAGAGTTTAACCTGCAAAGAACACAGACAATAAGGCAATAAATGAGGCAGATATAAGGATGGATATGTTTTTTAGTTAATAATAATGAAAACGTCAGTCATCTCAGTAATGATAAACTCAACACTTAATGTGTTATATAAAGAAATGTGCCTAACCTACTTCTTCAATTTAGGTTTTTTAAGCATACAGAAAATGAATAAATGACATAATGTATAGAAATGCGGGTATATATTTTTTAATCTCATTTAGCTTTTCCCACATTTATCCAGATGAGGAAATGCATAAATCTAATTCCCACTTTATCTGAACATCTCTGTGGTGGACATATACTAACACAATATTCCTAGCATCCAATAAGTCTTTCCATCTATCAAAGAGGAATATCTGCTCATTCATCTAACAGCTCTGGTCATTTTTCATCCCCTGTCAACATAACGCCCTCTTCAGAGTGATTAATGCTTTTTAACATCAACTTAATTTATGATAAACAACAACTCATCAAATATTCTTCAGATCTCTTCAGCAGTAGTGTAGCATTGCATGAAACTAGTCCCAAGGCTGAAAAAGAAACAAGTTTTTTTTTTGCACACAATGCACCTACCATCGTGTGGGTTGGCAGTAGAAATGAGACAGCAGTAAAACAAACATTGTCCAGCCAACTAGCAATAAATGTGCAATTACCCATGATAGAAACAAAAAAAAGCTAGCTTGTTAGAATACCAAAGCTATGGTGGCAGCTAGTTACCAGCAGCCTCAACTGTAAAGTTGAGCACCACTCAAGCTTTTGCCAGACAGAAAGGTCCCGCAAGAATAAAAAAAGCTACACATACAAGAATAAATAGTCGTGCAAACAACAAAATGTAAGTCCTGCGATTAACATATTTATTTATTAATTTAATTATTTTTAACTAATTTAAGATATTTGAAGGACTTAATTTACTTATTTGAATTTAAGACTTCTTTAAGTTTGCATGGACACCTTGAATGAAGACCTATGCCTATTTATGAAGCTTCAGCAAGACCTGGAAACCGTTTCATCCAATCTGGCTGAGACTGAGCTCTGTTGTAAAGAACAATGGTCACATATTTCAGTCTTTAGAAAGTTTAGATGTTCAAAGCTGGTGGAGACGAAGCCCAAAAGAGTTGAAGATGTAATGTCAGCAAAACATGCTTCTACATAGTATTGACATAAGGGGGTGATTATACATGCACACCATCCGTTTCAGGTAAAAAAAAAAAATAATAATAATAATTAGGTCATGTATCATCTTCTTTCTACTTCACAGTAGTGTATGCCTTTGATTTGACCTATTACATAAAATTCAAACACATTACACTGAAGTTTGCAGTATGGATACTTTTGCAAGGCACAGTATAAGAGACAGACATGTTAAGAAACTAAAGCTTATTGAAAAAAAATGGCAGAGAGGAAATGTAAAAGAGGAGGCAGTGAGAACAGCAAGTGCGGCAGCTGTGTGGTGGGCAAAACCAAACTGTCTGAGCCAGAGGGACAAGAAAGGGGGACAATACGTAGCAGAATCAATAAAAAAATGTTTCTTCAGTGGCGTGAAAAATTACGGCGCAGCTCAGACCTGCCGCAGCTGGCAACCCTCGAATCAATCGGAAACATTTGCGGCAAAGCAAGGAGCCAATAACAAGAGACAATAACAGGTGGATGTGAGGGAAGAGCGATCAGTGAAAATTTGGAAAAATGTTGGGATGAAGATGGAAAAGGAGTAAAGAGAAGCAACTGTGCCGATGCCAAACGAGAACAGTCATTGGTATTCCAAAGCAGTCTCTCATGCAGCACAGCCAGTGGAGAGAGAATTAAACACTGCATGTCAACAGTGCCCCCTGCAGTATCTGCCAGGTTATAGCAAGATGACAGAAATCTAGGTCATCCATTTAAAAACCTACCGGTTATCTCACAGAAAACTGAAAAAACAAATACAGCAGAAGGGTAACAGAAAACAGTAGCTACATCTCTAGGGTTTTTTTCTGTATCTGAACAAGGACAATGCTTTTTTTAAGTGGCCTCATTTGAGGTTCATCCACATTTTCAGGTAATAGGTACACAAACCTGGACCCAGACCCTAAAAATCAGTCCAAGGAGTAAAGGTCTGGCAATTCTGTCTCATATCAGGAAGCAAGGCAAGAAGTTGTTTTTTTGCATAAATAAATAAATAAATAAATGATATGATGTACAAGATGTTCCATTTAAAAAATGTTTCTTCCAGTGAGAGAAATTATGTAACATCTCGGCAATGGGAGGATGAGAACACATTCTATCCTCTCTAGTGTGTTAAAGTTTTATATTTTTATAAGAGGTCTTGCTTTACATGATCACACCTACGTAAAAAACATCACATGATGTATACTAAGTGGCCACATCGACACTCCATTAATAATAAAAAAAAATACATAAACAGCCTGCACTCTGCCATTTTAGACCAATAAGATATCCAATCAGAGAAGAGTGGTATTTCTGCAGGAGGCTTAAAGGAACAGGAGCCAATTCAGAAGCGGTGAGTGAACAAGCTGCAGCACTACTAAATATAGAAAAAAAAAAATCTGAATTTTATATATAAATTACTAAGAATAATATTACCAAAGTATTTGGACCAAGGAACATTTAAATAAATTAAGTTGTGAAATCAAAATTTAAGAACATACAGCAGCACATTCAAGAATTATTCACAGCTGTTGAATATTTTTACATTTTGTCATGAAGCAACCACTGACTTTAACACATTTTACTTACATTTTGTCTTATGGAGCAAAACAAACTAGTGTCTAATTGTGAAGGGGAGAGAAAATTGTTAAGCTGATTTACTTCTGGACTTTGGAATGTCCAAAAAAATCTCAAACAGTGAAGAATTTGTGAATATGCCTTAACTTAAACTGTTCCCTTGTATATATACTCTGGCTGTATATTTAAGCTCGTTGTTCAAAAGAATAGGCAAACAGTAGCAGACCAGCTAATTCAAGAAATCTACAACCTCAGTTTGTTTATTAGCAAAAAGCCATTAGTTCCTGCAGTTATTACAATACTACAAAAGAAAATACAGATAAAAAAATATGAAATTATGTAGCTCTTTATTCTTTAACACAATCTCTCACCTTTGACCTGGACATACAAGAACTCTGGGTTGACACAGAGCGCCAGGTTACTTGGCAGGGTCCAAGGTGTGGTTGTCCAAGCGATCAAAGAAACGTTTTCGCTCTCAACCAGAGGAAAACTCACAATCACAGAGGGATCCTGGACATCCTGCAGACAGAAACAGAAGAGGATGAGTAGGTTCTGTTCTTTATTCTCGTTTCCAGTTTGGGACCGTGCATAATCTGTTACGCCAGACATATTTTTCATAAAATCTAGAGTATAATTTTATAATATTACGATAATGTAAGAATCTATCTAGAATAAACAGACACTTACTTAAAAATTATTCATTTATTTCATTTCAAGTTTATTTTGCAATTGAGAGTTTCTGCAGCTGCATCCTGCAGATGTAAACATTTACTACAAACTAATAAATATGGACTTGAATGAATGAATGAATTTATTGTCATTATACCTTTGTACTGTGAGATTTTAGTCAGAGACCCAGCTCCAAAGACAGTGCAAACAGCGTAAGAAATACAATACCATATAAAAACAAAATAAACAAATATGGTGATATTTACAACATATGTGCAAACACAAATATAAAACACCACAAAATCAGTGCATATTTGAGTTCAGGCGTGACCATCTTCTGCTTTGACAACGAAATTATAGAAAACCTCATAAATTCATGTGTAAACGCAGAAAAACTATAAAATGGGCTCGTGAGCTAAAGTCTATAAAATGGTGATACATTTCAAAGCATTTTTAATCTAGTTATTGTTTTCCCAAGGTAAACAGACTGCATCTTTAACTGAGATAAAGAATTATACAATTCTGCTTGCAAGACAACATTTGATTCAGAGCAAGACAGAAAATTAGTGCGTTTTTATTGTCCATGCAAATCTTTTCTATAGCCAAATAGACCACATCCCAAAACAAATATCCCTTTCAGAAAAGACACGTTGAAGGAACCTGAAAGAGTTTCTGACTTGAGCTAACCTTGTAGTTCTGATGAGACTCAAAGTTGGAGAGGGGTGTGTTGCAGGCAGTGGAGAAAGGCATGACTTTAACTCCCTGATACACCAGACCCTTATCATAGAGCTGCTTAAACACCCACCTGAAGGGAAAAAAAACAAAATAAAAATGATTTCAAAAACATTTTTAAACATGAAATGACAAGCAAAAGTTGTAACATAACATATGCAGCATTTGGTTTTGTTATAGATTAAAATACATTTTCACACTTCATAATATACATCTATAAAATGCTTAGTTGATGCAAATATATTTGCTTTTATGTTTTATACCAGGTCAAATATAAAAGAATAAAATGTCTAATCCAGATAAAAAACATAAAATACAAATTAGCCACATACTGTATATTATAACAGACTTTTACAACTTTTCCTTTGCTTATTTACTCACATGGTCAAATTTTTCAAGATATTCATATATATGTATTGCATGGAATATCCAAATAATTTTCAAGTAGAAAAACATATTCTATGTTTTGTGAGTTTAGACTTTGCTTGACAATAACATATTCATACATTTTTATGGAGTCTCGCTGATAATGTTGCATTATTATTAATGTAACATTGCCATTACAACTGCATTATTTTCTAGCAGCATGCAGCTACAATTTGCAGATGACAGGATATTTAAGTTAAAGTCAAGCTGGTAATTAGACAATTAGCTTCCAATGTTTAAATGTAAGTGGAGTGAGCTCTGAGAGGAGAAATGTTTTCTAGCTTTTCACAGCACAGATCAGTGGGTTATAATGTGAATGTTAACAATGTTGCCTTTAAGATCAAGCTCAAATCAAGTAATACATGCTAATAAAGTCCTGAAATACAGTATATCTTTATTTTTAAGTGGTAAAATACTTAAGAAGATAAAATAAGAAATTCAATATAACCATAATTGAAGATTTTATGTCCTTTTCATTAAATTCACACCATCTACAGAAATAAATGCAACAGTTTGAGATATCCATACCAGACTGACTCCATGAACCACGGGTAAAGAGTCTTGTAGTCATTCTTGAAATCGATCCACCGGCCCATTCTTCTCACTGAGCTCTGGTGGAAAAAATGTAAATAAATTGCCATTTAACAGATATAAGCATATTGATTATAGACTGGACTAAATGTAAATATTTATTGCACACACCTCCCATTCATGAGAGTATCTCATGACAATACTTCGACACTGCTTGTTGTACTCAGCAATGCCCATCTTGGCCACATCTTCAGGTCCTTTGATCCCCAAAGTTTTATCAATTTCATACTCCTATAATGACGAATGACAAATAAGAACAAGTAAATCACATAGAATATTACTTTTGTAACATTCTGAGAAATTGGAGGGCAAAATCTCACCACAGGCAGACCGTGACAGTCCCAACCAAAGCGCCGGTCCACATGGAAGCCACTCTGGTGGGCAAAGCGGGTAACTATGTCCTTGATGGTGCCCGCCAGGATGTGACCGTAATGCGGCAGACCCGTGGCAAAGGGGGGGCCATCGTAAAAGGTGTACCTGGTGAGGTATTAGTAATATCATGGATTTCACTTCGCAATAAAACAAAGAAATTAAAAAATGAGGTCCTACATAGTAATATGAAGAGTGCTGATAAGAAAAACTTAGTTGAAAATGTTTTCAATGTTTTTTTCAAATTACAAAAAGCAACATTTTCACACAAATACTAATACATTTTTGAATTTTAATATACTTTATAACCATGGGTTTAAAAAAATTATGTTTTTATCAATGAGTCACTATGGTTTCATCTGTATCATCTATGAGTCACGTAGTCTCCCTAAAACCTGGAATAATTTGTCACTGAGTAATTGCAACCATAACTAAGTTAAATTAAAATTTTACCTTTGTCACTGAAAGAACAATCTCTTTAATGTTGGGTCAATGTTTAACTTGCTTTCTCACTTTCAAAAGCACAAACCATCCTTTCATGCAATGGATTTTTATAGAGAAAGACTGATGTACAGTATGTTCAGACATATATAAAAACTGAAATATATAAAGAATATTTTAGCTTACTGTAAATCCTAAATCTGGAATCTTTGGACAAAATAAGTCAAATGATTCTGAATTAAATGACCCATGCCATCATAAGGAGTCCCACCTGGGTCGGTTCTTGGACTGTTTGAGGCATTCCTGGAAACAGTCCCTTTCTTGCCAAAACTGCATAATCTTCTCCTCCTCAGAGGGAAAACTGATGGATTCAGGAACTGGCTCCACCATGGTGTCTGTTCACACACAAACAGAAAAACAGTTCATTAATATATTAGAAATATATAGTGTTTACTTTTACTTTACAGCTAACTTCAGTTAATACAGCCACGTGTGTTTCAGGTCTTTCTCTTGACAAGCAAGGATCAGTAGAGTCTTTGGTGTAAAAATCACTCAAAACCATTTTCACAAATGTTCAAATGGCTCAGAGTTGGAGCCATTTGAAAATGTATCCGCCTTAGCAGCTGCTGCTAGGTAACTACTTTTGCATAGTAGCCGACTGTTGAAAATAGAACACTGAAATTTGCTACAAAAAATATAAAGACTTTAAACAAAAAGTAATTGTAAGTGAAATTGATATTCACAATTCATAGATAACTAATACATTTAGCAAAGAAATCACTCAAGTGGTGTTTGTACACCAATTGCTCATTTTCAGAGAAAATGGAAGAAGGAAGAATATTTATTTTTTTCAGTGACTGCGTTGTTTATTGTGGGATGAACTATTTTAATTGCAGTTTACTTTGAAAGCACCATCAGCCATTGCTGTCAACATTTGCAAGTAGCTCCTTCCAGCGGCACTGTGTCACCATTATATTTTCATTGGAAATTCATCCAACCTTTGCCGTCTATTTTGTCATCAAGTTAGGTTTTTTTAGACAATAAGTCTTAGCACCGAAGACTTAAAAACTTCGGTACTGAAAGCCTAACTTATATCAAATAATAATTTGCCTCTTTTAATCTTGTATGCATGTTGTTGGTGGTGAACTGATAGAAATGGTAATGGAAATTCACTGGACAAAATGTCTTTTGTGTATGTTTGACACAAAGGAATTTATCATTCATCTGATGAGCTTGTTGTGTTGCCAATGAAAACAGAAGTCTCATGCTTAAACCATGGAGATAACAATGAAGCCACCTTTCTCAAACAAAATGCAAAATGGCGTTAAGTCCCACAATCATAAGTTAAAAACAACAAAACTCCACTGTGACAAAGAAGGAATGAGGAAGCGTGCTGACAAGGACAAATGAAGTTCTGTATCTCGTTGTAATCTGTTGATGACTATGACAAATAAATCTTATTTATCTTACTTTATCTCTTAGGTTGCTTCTTCATAAGTAAAAATGCTATGTTTTTATAATTTTCTTTATCTCTACCAATAAAATTGCTAGGTACCCTATGAAGAACTTTTGTGCAACGTTTAATGCCTGTATCACCTTCTGAGCAATTCGAGCCATATTTTACACCAATCGCCCAGACAAACTTTGATTTACACCGTTGATTCCCTTAGTAAATATCAAGCTAAAAGGCTTTTAAATAGAACTCAAATTCAAAGTCCTAACAAGAAGACCAACATTTATGTCTATAAATAAATCACAAAACCACTTTCCAAACAGGCTAGACTAGCTGGTTCACACGAATGACACATCCTTGTTGTCAGCTAGCAGGCTAATCTAGCAAGTAGACGCTCAGTTGCTCAGTTTGTTGTTAAAGAAACAGTACACTTTGTTAAATGTTGCTCATAAGTGCTCAGATTTCCCTTAAAAGTATGATTAAATACAGCGTTCTTGAAAACTTTACTCTATGAGAGGCACTCACATGCACTGCAACCGGCTGCCGAGACACGAGAAATGATGCAAGCTGGAGTCAGAGCATGGACGGAAGTGACGACACGAGATCCGATTTGCTGCTTCAAAATAAAAGGTCCGTTTATGTTTGTTGGCTTGTCCATCAAACTAAATGCAGTACAGCTTAAAGAGATGGGGAAATATGTTCCTCAGTTAGGAAAGAAAAAAACTGACATTGATAGTATACTGATAGAAATATTTATAATAGGACTGTTAGAATAACACACGGATATTTAGTGAAATTTAAGTTATAATGTTGCTGACTATGTAAAGATGATCGTTTCATCTTTTCTTTGGTTTTCAAATTCAAGTTTACCCAATGCTTTATAGAACTCCAGGTCTGCTGTACATAGATCCCAGTGTTTGTGAAACTGTAAGATCAAGTGAGCTTTCTCCATTGGGTAGCTCAATTATGTTTTAGAGAGATTGTGTGACAAAACTCCATCATGCAGGGGAAGCTTTAAGTGAAGCTCCTCCACATCCAAGGGTGTCACAGTGAAGGTGGTTTGAGCATCTGATGAGGATCTCTTCTGAGACTGACACCATTGGGTCCTCTACATTGTACTGGAGGGTGTCACTGTGGGGGATAATTTGGTTTCACCTGAATCGTTTGCGTCCTTGAACCAATATTTAAGCAGGAGAAATAATAGGTATTCTGAAAGTAAAATGGTGTCAAAAAAAATCATTGCTGAATTCACTGAATGTAGATTTTTTTTAGTACAAGAGTATTTAAGTCATTTTTATTATATAATCTTGATTAGAAAGACTATAGCATAACAAAAACCTGCATTAAATGTACCGAGTTCAACCTAAAGATCATTCTGCAAGAATTGAGCTTTTATTTATATTTACTGTTGCAATCTGCTTAAAACCAGTATTGCAGAACATGATACAGAAAGTAATGTCTTCTTAGGTATAAGTCTAACTTTTACTATTTAAGATTTATCCTCTTTATATTAAAAGCTACCATATTTCAACTGCTTTCAATGTTTATTTGGGCGTCTCCAGGTTGTACAACATATTCCATTACGGCTACATTATTGGATAAATGCCATAATGTCTTTATACTTTTTAATAAATAATTTATCTGAGAACTGAACTGAGACACTTACAGATTCATTTGCATAATTTAAGCAACTTTTTTCACAAGATCCTCAATTCTGACTTGTCTTTCATTAAGTGAAAATAGCTGCGACCATCATGAATTTAGTATAGAGGTTCCCAATTCAAACAGCTTTTTGTCAAACCTTCAATAAATTAAATCAGGACACATTTAAGTTTTCATAAAAAAAAACAAAAAATCTTATATGTACATTTAGAACAATTCAGCTGAGATGTGCGTTTTTAGGTCACTGAGGAACGATGCAATTTAACAGATGGTGTTTTTTTAATGTAATCCCAATAGGAAGCCTTTTCCAATGAAGAATGCTACAGGGTGCGACGAGGTGTTTCAGTCAGTCTCAGTCTCCTTTTCCGCTGCAGCTCAGAACCATTATTTACTAACTGGTTCAAAGAAAACAGTGCAGTGGACAAAAAAATTACCCATGTATGAACACTTCCAGAACAGAAAGATCATTTTGATTTATTCTAACTTCCAAACTTTTTCAAAATTTTGTGTGGAAGCAAAAAGCCACAATGCTGGTTTAAAATAAATCCTTTTCTGGACAATCAGCACATACAAAGTATAAAACAAAACTGTTTTGTTAATAAAGCATTACTTTATTATGTTGGTGTATGTGGAACAATGACGGACATGGAAGTTAAGCAAACAGCTTATTTCTGAGCTACTGCTTTCCGTGCCGCCTTCAAGCCCTTCTTGTTATGCTTCTTGGCAAAGCGCATATTCCTCAGGAATTTGGGATCCACCTGCAAAAAGGAAGGTTAGCAGAATGAGTGAGCTGTTGCACTAAACAGTCTAGCATAAACCATTAAAACATCCAGGGGAAACACATTTTGCTCATCAAAGTAAATCCTGTAAAGCAGTTTAGATTAAAGTAAAAATATGGTGCAAAAGTTCTGAGCACAAGTACAGAATACTACACCAGCTTCACCAGAAATGCACAAAACAAACATGCAATACAATAAGTTTATTAATCTAAAAGCATCTTTTGCGTTTTAACATCCTTACACCTTTGAAAACAGAGCTGTAAGTGTTTGAAGCTCATTTTCCTAAAGTACAGTTTTTCAAAGCTCCACTGGCAGCTGCAAGTAATCCATTTTATTTTCAACCGAATGAGAAAACATTTTTATCCAACATTTGTGCAAATATCTAGTTACAAGCATCTAGACCAGCATGATACTAGAAAATGTATTGCGATATAACTGCGTCTTACAAAATAAACAATGTCATAAACAAGAAGTCAACTTTATCATTTAGAGGTTCTCGGTTAAAAAAATTTGAATAGTTGTAGGCATCAGATGAAATAGTAATAAACTCAACAAAAACAATCCTGTAAACAGCATTCTTTAATCTTTCAAGATTTTAAATGAAAAAAACGGTCTTTTATCACAACATGCTTGTTCAAGAGGGAATGCTGCATCAGTGCAATATGGTGGGTTTACTTATAAAATTGGAACCAATTCGAACCATTTCTCCTTCTAGACGATGCACTTGACCATGTCTCTCTCTGTGTCCTGGATAAAGCTGTTGGCTGAGATTTTCGCTGCAACTTTTTCATCCTGTAGCTGTTTAAACCAGCTCAGAGTTTATCTGTTATGTTTCTCCCTCCTAGATGAAGCCACAGAAGTACTAACAGACAGCATACTAAAATCCCTAGTCAGTCAAGGTAGACGGCTGCTTGTAATGAACCAGGTTCTGCTTAAGGTTTCTTTTTGTTAGGAGTTTTCCTCTCCATTGTCACTATATGCATGTTCAATGTGAGGGATTGCTACAAAATCAACAACACAATGCAAGTGATTCTCAACTATCACTACATGCTCATCCAGGAGGACTGAATGCTGCAAGTCAGTGACTCAACGTGATCTGCTTAGAAATGTTTTCTACCAATTAGAATAATAAATTGAACTTGACTGTAATGTTCAAAAACTGGAATAAATCTGGTATGTATGTAGCAAATTGAATTGTTTGTCTATGAATAAATGTCAATTCAGAGACACTAATTTGGTATCATTAAGCAACTTCCAAACCGAAGGGATAATGCACAAAGACTGACAGTACAATTATTTAGCTATTTAAGGTTTGTGTCAGAACACTGCATTTCTCAAAGCACCACTGTAACACAGAGCAGAGCTGGTGAACATACATACCCCCTTCAAGGACTCGTAGCGATTAGATCTGGGCTTCTTGATGCCATTTCTGTGCCATTTGCGAGCTGTTGAAACAAGAAAGTCATTCGTTTTAACGCCGCTCTTTGCATATAGCTAGATAAATATACACGAGTAAATTCAGATGCAATCACTTACACTGGTTGTGAGTTGTGTGGTTCTTAGACTTTGCCATTTCAACGCTGGTAAATCTGTAGAACGGACAAGAGAAAAACAGAACCAGCGCATCATTAGCTACGAAAAGCGATGCTAGCGTCTGTTGCTATTAAACTTTCATTTAGCTTGTTAGCCACCCACAAAATTGTTTTATTCTGAAAAAATAGACAAAACTGCATAAACAGACTGAACGAAGGAGGAAAATATAGTCAACTAAATCACGAACTATTTATTATGTAGGTAGCTGTCGAGAATAGCTACGCAGAAGTTAGCACTATTCAGATGTTTTATTTGTCTCTTTTTAAGGGTCGAATCCTATCCATACTATGAAGGCTACATTGTTAACTAGAAGCTTTATCAATGTCCGCGGATGTTTGGTCAACAGGACATAAAACAAAAGCAGATGGATGAAGATTATAATAAGCTCAAAGGACCGGGATAAATAAATACCTGCCACACTAACAGACGACAACCGGAAGAGAAAGAAAGTTCGCTGCGGCAAAGAGAAGAAGCCTTGATTCAAGAGCGGAGGTGTGTGGGAAAGAGCGGCATGTTTTTGCACACTGCCACCTGTTGGTGGGTTGAAATATAACAAAGAGCTCACACAGGACCGCCTGGTGTCGCTCCAAACCACAATAAAAAAATAGAGCCACACGTTAAGTAAAGCGTGGCTCCGTTTGCCTGAAAGATCACAATGTTCTTTTCCTCTTTATTTGTTACTTAGATGTAATTAATGTGCGATTCGTGAGGAAAATCTGACTAAGCTATTTCTCTACATACCCCTTTCGTTTCATAATTAGAATAATAACTGAAAAATTCAATTGCTTTAAATTACAGTATTTGACATTAGCGTTGGTCCACTGATCAACATAGTCATTGTTTTTAACCATTTCTTTCAGATCACATCCGCATTTTTAATTAAAAATAAAGATAATTATTCAATATTATTAGCAGATTGTGCTTGTGCACTTTTATTTACTTAGAGATGAGATGTTGGCCTTCAGACCAAATATATTTATTGTAATTTAACTGTTTAGCCAAAAGCAAACAGAGAACTCATTTTGATGTAAATAATTATATTTAATTTACCAAATGTCAACTAGACCTGTACAGTAGAGCGATAGTTAGCACTGTTGCCTTGTAGTAAAGAGCTATTGTGTTTGAATCCTGGCCTGAGGTCTTTCTGCATGTTCTCCCTAAGCATGCTGTGAAGCTAACATGACTACATATTGGCTTAATGAGTTTTCAAATTGTCCATGTGTAGTTGTTTGTTCTGTGTGTCTCTGTGTTGCCCTGTTATAAACCAGCCTCTCATCCAATGACTGCTGGAGACAGACACCAGTGAAGATAAGCAGGTATGGACAATCAATGGCTGAATAGACAAATAAAAAAAAAACAGAATATAATTGCAATCATAGAGAGTGCACAATCTTCGCAGTAGTTCAACATTTAATATCTTGAGGCAGGAAGGTGTGTAGCTGCCTCTTGGTTCTGCTTTTGATGTTGTGATGTCATTTGCATAATGGAAGCAGTTCAAAAGTTCATGGAGAGAATGCAAGGAATCTGCTTATGTTTCAGAGCCTGCTCCTGCAGGAACTGTGATGGAGATTCAGTAAATTGTAGAGACACTTCAACGACCCTTTTCTTCCAGCTTCCTTCAACATCCTCTGCCCTGCTGTAGTTAACTGATGGCACTGAGATGCAGAAAGCCGACACCCTCCTAACTAAAGCTCTCCCATGTTCTGAGGATACTGGTAGGGAGTGATGTTTGTTTCACTTCCTCAGAAAGCGCGGTCTCTGCGGGGCCCATTTCACACCCTCTTTCTTGTTTCTGATTCATGTGAGGTAATCAGCGATCTGCACAGAGGAACATAAAGCTAACCACTCCATCAACCGCACTGTTGCTGATGCTGAGAGGGGCGTCTCTGGTCATGGTTTCTAAACATTGGTGTTTTTCTCTCTTTGTTCTCTTTAAGGCTCTGACAGTTGTCTGTGCATCACTAGTGTTCTGATAAGATGAGATCAAATTGGAACTTTGTGGGCTACAAACAAAATGCTTGTAAGTGGAAAAAAATAAGTATGCATCTCTCTGAACATCCCATTCATTCCTATGTTGATATATTCTGGTGGCAGCATCAGACTGTGGTGATGCTTTCCTGAGTAGAGATGTGGAAGCTGACCTGAGTTGGAAGATGGATAGAGGGAAAACTTGAAAAAAAAAACATGACTCAGGATGACAAGCTGAAACACACAGTCAGCTAGAAATGGTTACACACATGAGCTTTCACCTTTATTTGGTTATCAAGAGATTATACAAAGTTGTTCATATTATATGCATTTTGCATAACTTACATAACTTCTCTGACTTTTGTTAAACATGTAAAACACAATAGAGAACAGAAAGAGAGAAATAACAATAATAATAATAAAAAATATATTTTTCTGGGGACACAGATTGTGTTTGCCTATTTATAACAGATTAAAAAGATATGTTTTACTCCCTTGAATGCTGATTTATTCTCCTATCTCCAGCAGTTGTTTCACAACTTTAAGGCTTTAACTATATTTTTCCGCCGAGCCACTCAGTGTATAGCAACTCTTCACTGGGAGCTTATAGATAATGACTTGAAGGCATTGTTTTTGACAGAAGCTTGAATGAAACAAGGTTGAGATTCTGTGGGACTTTGATTTCACAGATCTGCTGAGAATATCTTTAGCGACGGCACACAGCGAGGTGAGATGATGGACAGATTAGAAAGCAGCCAGACAGATCCACAGAGACTGCTGTGCTGTTGTTCCTCCTCTGTGTGATGAAGGGTGTGAATGGATGCAGAGCCATGTGAATGAGCTTACATCTTGTTCTCCCTTACAAACACACACACACACACCAAGGATCCACCAAGGGACTGTTCTATACTCACTTTTCCTTTCCTTTCCTTTTCTTTACTCTTCTTTTCTTTTCTTTTCTTTTCTTTTCTTTTCTTTTCTTTTCTTTTCTTTTCTTTTCTTTTCTTTTCTTTTCTTTTCTTTTCTTTTCTTTCCTCTCCTTTTCTTTCCCAGACTGGGTGAATCCCTGCTCAAGCAGAAGAAATCGTGCCGCAGGATCCTATATTTAGCCCCTGGTTTGATCAGAAGAGTCTCTCTGCTCCACTCTGCAGCTCTCAGCTCTGCTCAGTCAATTACAGATTTGGATACATGTGTTGTTTCTTGTTTTTTCCCTCATCTGACAGTGGCGGAGAGCGTACTGGCTTCCAATTTCTCTGATATCTTTCACACATGGTGATTTTGGTTTTGTGGTGAGTTTTGAACAACAAGATGAACATGCTCGAGTGAGCTTCTTTTTTTTTCCTTCACTAGTTTATATCTGATCGTCCTGCAATCATTGGCCGAGATGGTTTCAGCTGCATCGCTGAAACTCTAAATTATCAAACCTCAAAGCATAACAGTACAATACTTTAAAAATACTTCCAACCACATTGCTTGGAATAGAGTTTGGCTAGTTTTCATTGTGCTCCTTTAAAAAGATTTATAGTAGTAACATTTTTTGTCTGAGTCTGCAGGTCTTTGCCCGTTCAGTATGTTGAGCTACACATTAGTCATTCACACAATGTCAGGTAAAAATGAAGCAAAATGCACAATTAAGAAATGAAAACAAGTTACTTTTTGCTTGCTGGGAAGTAAACTGAATATAAAACAACAAACCCCACGATGCCAAGACAAGAGTCAGTAATTTATAAGGAATATCTACGGTAAGGCAAAGTGAAACACACTGCAAAGGCAAGTAAGAATAAATCTGAACGAGCAGACCAATCACAACATCATTCAAGGTGCTGCTTACAGTCATACCCACTGCCTCAAAACAGAAAAGAAAGTAAATAAAGACAATCTTTTGAAACATAAAAAAGATGTGCCATCTGATTATATCTGACATTACAATGTTGGCAGAGATCCTGATCTGAAGGAATTGTTGGAGATGTAACTAAAACAGCTAATTTGGGCTTTGATTAGTCAGTTTGAGTTTTAAAACTGCTGTGGTTCAAAAAGTTATGCAAAGGTCTGGGAGTAAAATACACCAACTGTGATACTAATCATGTCATTTTCAATTAGCAGATCTGAAAAAGGTGAACAACCTCTTATAAAATCAATGTCGTGAATCAGTGCCTTGCAGCTGTATTTACATTTTTGTGAAAGTTAAAACATGTTTTATTGCAATTTTAAGCAATAGACTGGCACAAAATAGTGAATAATTATATGACTTTTTAAAAATGTGTTTTTATTCAGCTCACCTTTGTCTATCTTTTGTAGAGTCAAGTTTTTTTTTCCAAGTCTCTACAAAGCTTTGCACATCTTGATGCTGGAACTTTTGGCTATTCTTTTTTGGACAGTAGCTCAAGCTGAGTAATACTGGACTGAGAGCCTCTGTGAACATCAAGTCTTACCACGAACACTCAATTACATTTGAGTCTAAACTTTTGGTTGGGCCATCTTAACACACAAATATGCTTTGAACTTGTGGTTCTGGCGGTACGCTTTAGTTATCTTGATAGATTTTTGCTTGAAAAGATTGTCTTCCAGGGTTACCCTGCATCATCCCCGACCAGCTGTCCTGTTCATGCTCAAGACAAAGCACCCCGTCATATCCAGATATGGAGGACTAGTTTTCCATCACTAACGGTACTTTGCATATAGGCCAGAAAGAATGATTTTGGTTCGTCTTCCAAATGTTTGCTTAGTCCGCTACAAAGTTTGTAGCAAACAGCGACTTTAAACAATGTTTTTCTTCTTGCCACTCATCCAGACAGGTCAGATTTATGGGATGCATCGCTAATATTTGTCCTTTTTAACATGTATTCCAGATAACCTGTTAATCTCTGCAGTTGACTGTGGCATGACAAAATATGTAAAAGTTCAGGTGATAAAGTTACACAACCTTCATTTGACATATTTAGAATCTAGAAATATTTATCTGAATACATTTTATGACTGTCATTTCTGCTTTTTGCCTGGGATTGCTTTGCAGTGTACAGCTGTTGCCAACAATGCTGAGTTTGCAGTCTTTCCTGCACAGTATTAGCCCTTTGAATCAGGCTTTAGACCATCTGGAAGGAAGTACATGTGCATCTGCTTTTATAGAACAGCCAAGGGGAACATCCTCTCACTGAAGAGACTTGTCATGGGCCAAGGACTCCCATTGCAGACTGGAAAAGCAAGCCAAGAAGCTTTGAGATGTGTGCTTCCAACACACATTTTTATGGAAAAAATAACACATAAAAGAGATACAATTGTTGTATTTGACGATCCTAATATGTACTTGTCTTCCTCATACGTGTAAATTAATCTATGTATATCTGTGCATTTTTCTGTTTTGTACAAGTGCACCCCAACATGCACACGCATGCACACACACACAGAATAAACATTAAACATTACAGGATGTGAAAGTCTCATCTGTTGACTGGAATTATATCACATATTAAATCTCATCTGAATCTTTAGATGAGAAGGAAAAAAATCTCCAAACTTGCACGTCTAAAAGTGTTGATTGTTTTTAATATGAATTACTGATTTTAGTCCCAGAGGGATAAAAAGGACTAATTATCTTTCCTTCAGAAATCAGTTTATTAAGAAAAAAATTCCAATTCTTCAACATATGCATCTTTGCATATCTAATAATAGAGTGCATATCATTCACCATGACCTACTAATAGTAATTATACCATGAAGATGTATAGTATAGAGACAATATCTTCTGAGGGGCTTTAATTCCCACCAACAATAAGCTGTGGTATTTAATTGCTTCCCTGTGAGACATTTAAACTGAACACATGCAGCTTCCCCCGCTGCTGAACTCGTTTCATCTCTGTAATATCCAATTTCATCTTTATTGTGACTCTTTGTCATTCTGTTCTTTTATTTCTTCTCCATAATTATTTGAGAGCATCACTTAAAAGTTACTTGCAGTTGCTGTTATGTTGAATACGTTAGCAATATTTTGTAGATTTTCTGGCATTTATATATCTGGTGTGTTGGTAACTTTGAAATTGCTCATGCTAAATTTTCCCCTAATCAGGACAGACTTCAGGGTTATAGCTTTATGTTCTCAGTAACAACCTTCCTCTTTTTTCTCCACATGTACTCTGGACGTGTCTCCAAAAATTAAAGTTTTGTTCCTGAGTGAAGTCAAAATCTTGCTAATTCTTTATTTTGTTGAGGTAACAGCTTATTCCTCACTAAGTGGCAACTAACAGAGACCTCGTTCTACTGAAGTTAACATCTTTTACTCTTGCGTAGGAGTTCATACACACAGTTTGCACAAAAACATGTTCATCTCATAGAACACGTCTGCTTGTAAAATAAAGAAATGTTTATTGGGGCTTTCCAAGACATAGTAATCTGAGTTTGTGTTACGCAGAGTAAAGAGCTGCTGCCTGAAGTTGTATACCAGCAAACTATTTATTCTGCAGCTTTCTGATCAAATGACAGATAATTGTAAGTCAAATGTGTTTATCTCATAGATATCATATTCTGAAAATGTTTGATGAAGATGTTCTGAAGATGTTCATCTGAAGATGAAGATGAAGTAAAAAAAAAATCATGAAATAAAATGAATTTAAATAGATCTCAGCAGCAGAAAATATCAGCATCAGAAAAACAGTGACATCACTTTTCATAAATCTGAATGACATGTTTTTGTTTATTTAAAATTTGCATTTTGTCATAAAAACAAAATACATAAATAAAATAACTTATAAATTAATTTACTCAACAAAAAACTGTAAGATTACAGAGTCAGCTCCACTTCTCTTGTCATCCAAATTTATGGTCAGATTAAATCCTGTTTTTATTTATAGTGAATAATGTCTTAGTATATGTGGTTATGGATAGAAAGAAAATGAGGAAATAGAGCTCAGTTTTAGGAATCTGAGTAAATTGTGAAAGATGAAGTTCTCTGTTAAGCAGTCAGGGAAAAACTTTCATTGTTCCAGCTAATCTCTCCTTATCCTTTTATGTACTTCTCGTTCATTCTTTTTTCATCCATTGCTTCTCTAAAAAAATGTAGATTTTAATTTTTGTCTCTTCCGGTCTCTGTTTCTCAGTTTCACCTCTGACCTCCTGTCTCCCTTTTGCAATGATTCACACCCACTTTCATTTCCTTTTCATCTGCAAGAGGAAGTCTCGTCTTTGAGCTGCACAAAGTGAATCCCCCAGGGAGTTACTTCCCGTCAGTACATGAAAGATCCGGCTCATAATGTCTCTGGAAGCTGAAGGAACCAAAGGCAGAATGGTTTGGATCTCAGAAGAGGTGTGATGAATTGTTATGTGCGAATAAGCAACCTGTGATAAATATTTTTGGTTTAGATTAGAAGTGATCTTCTAGGAGCATATCTGAAGGAAAGAAAAAAAGGCTTATTCAGCTTGAAGTAATGTGTTTAAACTCAGTCGTCCACAGCTATGAACAGGTTAGTACTTTATGTCTAAACCTGGCTGGTACTGCCAATTAGAGTCAGTCATGCTTGTTCTCTCCAACGTCTTTTACCCTCTTTTTCCAGCTCTCTTCTTGATTAACAAACCATCACCCGCTGTGAGCCGTCAGCCTTCAGCTGCAGTTAATCTCCTACCTTTTCCATAAATACCTGAATGCTGCAGCCATTTAATATCACACAGTAAAACTGTTAAAGACGGTCACTTACTGTAAGCTTTTGCTTTAATTCTCCTTTTGCTTTGGAAGGTGTTTGTAGTTCTCTTCTTTTCGGGCCTGAACCCATTAATGTTGCTACAGCTGGCCTTTAAACCACATGTACAGCTTCAATTCAAATTGAAGCAACTTCATCATGAAAGCCAAAACCTGCAAAAACCCAAAGATCATGCACTCAGAAATCTCTGACCTTCTTGCTGTAAGGCAACAGTGCTAACAACTATCTCACTGTGCAGCCCACCCTGCTAATCTAGATGTGGAAATGCTTCCCCATTGCCCCATCTTGCCTCCATAGAGTCTAATAAGAGGTGGAGAGATGGGGGCCATTTGTCTAGTTTTGAGTACAAATATCTTAGTACTTGAAATAAGACAAAACTAACTTACATGTAGCTTTTCAGCAAGGTACAAGGGCTTATTTTAAGTAAATAATTCCTTAATATTCATGAAAAAGTGCTAGTTCCATTGATAGATTATTTCACTTATGAAATTGAAAACATGTCTTGTTTTAAGTGAAATAATCTCCCAGTGGAACTAATATTTTTTAAATTCAATATTGAGGAATTATTTACTTAAAACATGCTGAACAGGTACTTACAAATGAGATTTTTCTTATTTCATATGCATTAAGATTTTTGTACTGGAAACTAAACCAGAAAAAAATAAAAACATAAAATAAAAACTCAACATCCTTAGGATTTTGCTTAATCTTATCATCTTCAGGCTCATGAACCATTGGTGTCTGAACAGTTACTGAACAGTAATCCGACAACCTACATTTATTTATTTAATTTTTATTTGATTAAAAATAAGCTACACTAAGAACACTATTCAGTAGTCAGTCTGATTTTTGAAGACTATATATATATATATATATATATATATATATATATATATATATATATATATATATATATATATATATATATATATATATATAGACCACAGTGGTGCCTGTGGTCATCGGGGCCCTCGGGGCAGTCACCCCCAAACTGGACCAATGGCTACAACAGATCCCAGGAACAACATCAGACATCTCAGTCCAAAAATGTGCAGTCCTGGGCACAGCCAAGATACTGCGCAGAACCCTCAAGCTCCCAGGCCTCTGGTAGAGGACCCGAGCTCAGAGGATAAGAACCACCCGCGGTGGGTGAGAAGGGAATTTTTTATATATATATATATAAAACTTCAAATATATATATGAAACTGGATGAATTTGAAAATTAATACATTTTACCAAGGACCATAATCTAGATGGAGACACTGACTGCAGGTTATAGATTTGAGCTCAGTGGGCCACCAGAACATCTCAGTCTACAATTAACTCAATCAGTAAAGTTCCTGCTGGTTAATTGAGCTGATATTGCAGAAAATCCAGAAAATCCAGTCACATGGTTAGAATAGAAAGAAAGTTCTTCCTTTTCAAATGTTGGGCAGGAAATGTTGCTTCCTGCCCAGCATTGTATTTATTTTATTAGGGGACAGAAAATATTAGAGTAATAAATTAGATGTTTGCAGCACAGAGAGATACAGCTCAAATTAACCTAACACCCATTGAGGTCAGAGTACCTGGAGAGAATCCACACATTCATGAAGAAAACATGCAAACTTGATGCATTTAAACTTCAGGCCAGGATTCAAACCCAAGACCTTCCTACTGCAAGGCAACAGTGCTACCAACTGCACCACTATGCAGTCCACGTTGGAATCTCTATAGCGTATTTTCTCAAAAGTCAGAACATTAGTGCCTTCAGAAAAAAAAGTTCTCCTTTTATTTCAATCTATGTTCTGATATTAAGATATCCTCTTATAACATCATCCAGAACCTTTTCATTCTTAAGGCATGTGTGAGTTGTTTTCTGATATGTGTGTTTATATAAATGTCTTCATGATGTATCTAGAACAGATGTTCTAGATACATCTGGAACATCTGAGATGTTGTCATTTCGATTTCTGACCTTGTGACCTTTGTTGCATCTCTCTCTGCCTATTTCCTGTCAATAAAGATCAATAGTGCCAAAAACATCTTTAAAAATAATTACAATATTTTAACCTAAATTTTCTGAATTAATAGAAATGAGGACATAATCATATGAATTATATTCCCTCCTGAAAACAGAATAACTCTGATATGTAAAAAACAAAAAAAAAAAAACAGTCAAATGTGGATTTAACTTTAGATTTGAAAGAAATAACCTGCATTTTTTAAATGGCACATCTGTTTAAAGTAGCAGTAGTATTTTTTCTCTAATTACTCAAGACATCTTGCTCAATAAGAGCAGTTTTGCGTAATTGTTCCCCCTCCACAGATATGACTCAGGTCTTCCACTCTGCTTAAAAGAAAAGTGAGCTTCATCATTTTGGCATATTTGCGGTAAACTTCTGTCTTGCTTCAGAGAAATATTCCAGTTTTGTTCTTACTAGTCATTCTAATTTGTTTATCCCAAATTAGCAGCGAGGCCGAGCATTTACTTTAAAGCCGTCTCTGTGTATGTGTGTCTTTTAACTCTCTCTGTGTTGGCTTCAGGAATAAAAACAGATGTCTTTGAATATTAATAAAAACATGAAGCAGAATTTGAATAACAGGAGCGCTTTCTGTCCGTCTGTCCTGTTCTCTGACTTTGATCCAACATACTTGACTTTGTGCAGCCATTTACTTCTGGTTCACATAAAAAACATCAACACTGTGCAGTAAACAGTGAGTCACGACATCATACTGATTCGTTTGTCCGTCAGAGCAGAAGATGTTCCATATAATATCAACGCACCGTGAGAAACCGTATTACAGCAGACAAGATGTAACCAGGGAAAAATGACAATAACATCCAAAAATAAATGCAGTTTTGGTCAAACATTAAGCAACAATGGATGTTTTCTTCTTTGTTTTGGTATCCTGGCTGTGCTCATTTACTTGCAAAATAACATTGCAACTTGATTTGCTTGTTTCAAATGCACATATTGATTAAGATGCAGAGCCTCTAATCGAAGAATCACGACACACAAATCTGGCACTAGCAGCAGGCTCCAGGGATTTCTGTTCATCATTGTTTTTAAAGGAGAGTCTCCTCCAACTGCATTTTTCTGACAATAAAAACAGACAGTGGGTCATTATTGGAAACTCAATGGTTACAACAGCTTTTTATTTTTGGTTTTATCAGGATTCTCTGCTCACTATCAGCACTTTTTTCCTTCTGTTGTCACTTTCATCCAGGTGCACAGGAGGGAAATAAGATTCAAACTCATCTGGAAAGGAGAATTTTGTTCAGTTTTTCTAAGCAATGCTCTGCTTTATGAAAGATGTATACGTTTCTATTAAACTGATGGCTGGAGCATCAATCCCATATGAGGAGGAAATAGTTCTCGTCGCAGCCAGTTCGATTTCTGACCTTGTGACCTTAGCTGCATCTCTCTCCCAAAAACATCTTTAAAAATAACTACAAATTGATGTTTTACTACATTTTGCATACAAGTAAATGAAAATGTCTTAGTGACATTCATTTCAACACGTCAGATCTCAAATCCTTGTTTTCTTCATACTAAAATAAATTTGGACAGTTTTGTGCCACTAATGTAAACAGTGAGATGAATCAAAACAAAAATCCTTGCTGTAAAGTGATAAAGCATTTCTCTCAAACTAGATTCAGTGAAAAAAATAATGTCTCTACAATTTTTTATAGTTTGTCCTCCTTGAGGAGTGAGCAGGTGACTGTCTGCTAGATGACTGTCAACAATTTGTAATTTTATTATTTTTCTGAAATATTAAGCTTATCTAACAAACATGAATTTTGTGGTTTCATCACCTGTAAAAGACAATCATTAATTTTAAAGGAAAACACTGTAAGTGCATTAGTGTGTGTTTAATTAATCTTTTGTGAAACTAATGTTAACTTTTCAATTATACCCAAATGTATAAGGTTTTATATTGTAGTGGATATGATGGTAAGAATGTTAAGCTACAACTTTGTGTCCAGTGGGGTTCTTCAAATGCTTTTCAATTAAATGTGCTTACAAGTAGCAGGTGTGTCGATTTAGGATTGTAATGTGGTTAAACTGTATAATACTTATTAGTTTGGAAAAGCTTTTCATTTTACAGTGATTAATTAGCTTAGTTTTTTAGTTTGGTATCTATTTTTTCATCTTGATACCACTGAATGGGGACTAAGGTTGAAGGTTTGTCAACAATAAGCCATTTCAATTGTTTTTCAATGTAGATACAAAAAAAAATTCTTTCAACTAAGAACAAAAAGTTTTTAATGTATATTCCTCCTTATTACAGACTTATTTAGATGATCCTTCTTTAAATAATGCAACATAAAAAGAGGGACGAGCAAACTATACCAATCATATTCTGATGACTCACTGGTATCACCGCCACACTCGTCTTTATTCACACGCTGCGCTTGCATTTTCTGCACACATGTTTTTTTTTTCCACAACACGCCTACGCACAGAAACACACACTCTGAAGCTGGGCTACGGGTGTTTCTGCACACAGTGTTGGTGGGTAGCCTCTTAACAGTCGGTCTCATTCTGACATGTTTTCTGTCTCAGTGAGTACAGGCAGGACAGCAAAAGCAGATAGGACTCACTCACTTCTGCTCTTCCTGACAGCAATGATGATCACTGGGAATCTGCATTATATATTGTAGTGTGTGTTTTTTTTTTTTTTAGGTGGATCTTATGATTTTTTTGCCTGTAAGCAAAACAAGATAACAGATGGCTGGGAAAGCTCAAACTGAAATTAGAATCTCACTCACATTTTAATCAAAGGGATGTTTCTGTGATTATTTAGGGATATAAAAATGTGTTAATTATCTTAAATTCAAAATTGTACACATTTAAATATAAATCTTCACTGGTTAGACCACTGGTTCCCAACATTTTCAGCTTTTAAATCACAAAAATACAATTACACAAAAATTTTCAGCATCCAAGATTTCCTATTAAGTAGTTTCTATTTGTCAGAATTGGGTTTTTTTGTCTCAGTATCCGCTAATTCATTCTAATGGATTGTTTTCTTACATTTAATTTTGAAGAGGATCTCAATACCTCATTAATATTAATCAAAAACACACAAAAAAAGTGAATTCAACACTTTCTCTGACCTACCTCAGTTAACCAATATAAGACCATAATAAGCAGAGGGTCATATCTGGTCTGAATTATTTTACACTTATTATAGGCTTTTGATGCAAAACAGCACACAATCTAATTAGATACCACAATCTAATTAGATTGTGTGCTGAGGCCTGAATGATGGTGGGATTAAATCTGATTCTGTTTATGATTCCTGATATGGAGTCACTTCATGCATATTTTACTTCTCTTTTCTGTCAGATTAACATTTATTAAAGTTCTCTAATGCCAAAACAATAAAAAAAAGAATGGAGGTAGAATGGGAGTTCTCATCAAGCTCATTTCAAGTATCAAAGCTTTTTCCTGGTTGTAAAGGTGATAAAAAAGGGAAAAAGCTGAAATGAGATCCCATTGGTGGTGGTTGAGTTTATGAACAACTTGATGCACTATACAAGAACTGTGAAAGCAATTATACTCAGCAGGCCTCAGAAGTTTGTTATGTTAGAAAAGTGTTCTGATTAAGTTAAGACAATAATGAAAAACATATGGCTTATTTTTGGACAATTTCTCACATTTTTGGTTGGGGAGTTGGAGATTTGCTCCTCCAAATGATGCAAACGAGGCTTGAAAAGGTTTTGGAGTGAAAAATGCAAAGAGTGCAAGAAAATGTCTCAGGCAGCTGGTAGGACAGTTTTCAAATCTGATCTAAAGGTGTGCTGGATTTACCTGATTTACCTGCAAACAGCTGCTAATATGGATTATTATAACCAGGACTCCATACATCAGCTACTTTGCTCATTAACCTATAAAGGGGAATTTTTTAACTGTAAAATGAGACAATTTTTTTATACACGTGTTGACGTAATCAATGTTTCAATGCAGAGAAACTTTATGTACAGTATTTTAGTTCGTATATAATTTAATAATAATGACCTGCTGTAGATTATCCCCAGGAGTGCATGGCTCAGTTTTAATTACTTAATTCATCTTCAGTTAACTTAAGTTTGATACAATTATTCATAAAACCATATGAATGTTTATTTTATTTTATGTTTTATTTATTCAATATAAGATTAATTTTAAGGTTTCTTCTGTTTCTGTGTTTTTTAAAATATAGTTTAATAAAATTAAATGAAACGTTGCTTCTAAGTTTGCCCCTCTTTCACAGGGGCAACTTTCAAGTTGCATTGAAACAGTCAGCAGCATAATGAAAAGCTGATTAATCGTTTTAGGAACTATATTTTTGGCGGAGTGATACCCAGAGACGAGGGAATTTCCCCGTCTCCTTTTCAGTGTACAGTGTTACTATAGTGACCAGATGCCAGTCCTATTTGAAATAAAGCTCCTTGGCAACCATGGAAAAACAAACGACTCTTAAGTTTTGCGGGCACTACGTTTTTATCGGAACAACGTCACCTTTTTTCAACAGTTTTATCTTTTCAGCTCAGCTGAGGAAGGAGCTGTGACATGTCAAAAACCAAGAATGAATTGAAAGCTGACGGTTTCACCGTTAAGGCCTTCATGAAGAACTCCGTGGTTGGAGCACCTCCACCTACAGGGGTGTTTCAGAAGCGTCCGCCCAAACCCACCACCTTCCGGGTTTACTACGAGCGCAGGGAGCTCCCGATCTCCGTGGACCATAACAACAAAGGCAATGCCATAGCATGGAAGGTGGACATCGAGAAACTGGACTACCAATACTACCTGCCGCTGCTCTTTCACGGACTTTGTGAGACTGTGTACCCATACCAGTTCCTCGCCCGAGAGGGGATCCGAGACATGCTGAACCGGGGAGGCCCCAGGATCCTCCCGGTGCTGCCCAAGCTCATCATCCCCATCAGGAACGCCATGAACACCAAAAACCATGACGTGATGTGCACCACCTTGAGAGTCATACAGCATCTGGTGATGTCCGCAGAGGGGATCGGTGTAGCTCTGGTGCCGTACTTAAAACAGATTTTACCCGTTTTCAACCTCTTCAAGAACAACAAGAGAAACCTCGGAGATGCCATCGAGAGCCGGAGGGAAAAAGAGAGCATCGGTGATCTGATTGAGGAGACCCTGCAGATACTGGAACATTACGGTGGCAAGGATGCCTATAAGCAGATTAAATCAATGGTACCCACGTATAGTCCCGTGTAAAGACTTGCCAGAGTGAGAGCTCTTGGACAGTTGACTGTATTTCATTTATTTTGTTCCTTAAGAAGTTTGTTCCAAAGCTCTTGTTTTAAATATACCAGCTTGTCTGAAAAGTACATCATGTTAGTGTTGTATCCATTTATTCATTTAATTTACTCATATCTGTAAGGAAATTATTGGTATAGTGAGCTTGCTTTACATAGTTTTACAATTTTTAGATAATTTTAAGTCTGAACCCCATATAGTTGGGTTATCCTTACCAGAGGCGGATTCAAGAGAATGTGAGCACGTGGGCTCCAGCTAGTTTTGGTACCCATATCTGCACCATCTCCTCAAAAATATTTTTTTATTTGCTGTTGCAGGATGCAGTTTCCTGAATCTATATAAAATAAATATATCCAGAATAACTTTCATTCATTTTTAGATTTGTTGCTAAAATTTTGTTATGACAAAGCCGTGTTTAAATCACCTGAAGAAGAGTAGCATTTGCTCTTATTGCGAAGAAACCAGCAATTGCCAGGATTTTTGTTCTGAGGTGGAATGTTTTGTATGTTTGTGTGTAATAATAATAATAATAATAATAATAATAATAATAATAATAATAATAATAATAATAATAATAATAATGATGATAATAATAATAACAATAGTAATAACTTGATGAAATTTTATAATGAAATAATTGTATTATGCAAACAAATATTACAAACATATCATAAACAATAAATAAATAAATAAATTTTTCCCCATCATCACAATCTAGCAGTTACATGTGGAGTGGATTTTTTTTTACATCAATCAAACAGCCTTATATTTATTGTTTTCGATATATTTATGATCACCTGATCTAATACATGAACACATGATTAATCACCTTGCACAAGATCTGAATTCTTGTGCAAGAATTCAGATCTTGTGATCTGAATCACAAGATTCAGATCATGTGAATCTTGATCTGAATCTTGAATCATTCCAAGGGAATGTTTTAAATATTTTAAATTAAATATTTAAAACAATTTTACAGAAAAAATGATGTATACTTTTCTTCTTGCATAAGTTAAGTCTGCTCTCAGTACAGCCCATCAATGCTTCAACTATTATGTAAATGATGTTTTCATATTTTCAGACATTTAGATGTAAGAATTAAATGAAGATATGATGTCTTAGTGTATTTCTTAGACATTATATATTTGTTTATCTGTGCAGCATAGTGAGAAATGATTGATTATATAATGCTATAAATAATGTGTGAAAAGGTACAAGAATCCAGAGAGAATAAAACGCTCTTGATGCTCTCATGCTGTTGAACCTTCTGCTCCACACTTTGGAAATCTTAATTAAAACCAGACTATTAGCATAATTGTGTCCTAAAATTATATCAGTGGAAATGTTGTTTTGTTTATTTAGAAACAAAAAGTTGTGTTTTCTGAGACAACCCAAAACAATTATGTATTCTTGTTTATAAACAGCAGCTTAAATAGATAAAATGAATACATCTTAAATGAAGAAAATATGTATTTTAAACATGCAACTGCATTAAAGTGTCCCCACTACTGCAGCTTTAAGTGTTCATTTTAAAAATCAGAATGAAGGCATCTTTACATTGGTCCTGACTGAGTGATTTTGACCTTCAGCATAATTTCTGAGGATCTGTGACGAGAAACAACCCTTTCTCTATCAAGGACAGGCGCTGAGTCATGCTTATTGATGGGGCTGTTTAGCTCCAGATTTAATGTGATTATTCAACTTCTTTTCTTTTGAGACAAACCCACTCTCCGTTCTGTATTAGAGGTTTGTTCTTTATGTATCATTTTCAGACCCAGATACAGAATCATTATCTAATTAGTTTCTTCAGGCTACCACAAATAATTACTTTGGCTTCAGGGGTGAAGATAAATGTTGCTTCACACAGGGGTTTTCATTACCAAGTTCAGCAAAACATTGTGGGTGCAGTAATTCATATTCTTAAGGTAAATTCATTTAGTAGTGACAGGATTTATGCCAAAGAGCAGCAGGCAAAAATGGCCAAAAAAGTGTTATGCTAAAGCACATTAATGCAAAAAACATTATTTCTTTCAATAAAGGATTTCTTCTAGCAACCCTTCCACTGAGGGCAGATTTGTTGTTTGGTTTACAGATTTTGACCCTTTATCTTAACATTGTTGCTCTTCCAGAGTTACTTTCTTCCTCTTGGATGTTTCTTTAAATATTGCCCCTGTCAAGGAGGCACACAACCCAGCTGTACCATTACAATGATTTACTTAGAATATGTAATTTTTCCTTTTCAGATTTTTATACCAAAAACGATGGGTGCATCTTCAGGGAGGACTTATGTCAAAATAATAAACAAAAGGAAACTATCTGAAATATCAACCAAACTTATGTACTCAAAATAAAATAAAATAGGTAGAATTGAAAAAAAAACTAACACAAAAATACATACATTTAAGGAGAGAATATGTAACTGTAGGTGTTGATTTTGCCATGCTGGTATCCATCATACAATAATATCAACCTGAATAGTTACTATAGTGATAGTAACTACCACTATCAGAATAGTGATAATTACTATCACTATTTTGGAACAACCTCTAGTTTCTGTATATGTTTCTCAATCATAATCATCTTGAAGTGGTTTGTGTGTCTATATGCATGTTTTCCACCTAATGTTTAGCAAATAATTGGTGCAAGAGCCTCTCAATACTTATTTGGATTTTGCATCACAACCACAAAGATACAGAAACGTTTTATTATAGGTACTGGTTCTGCAGCTTTATGCTTCATAAATTTGGAAGGAAATTACACCCAACAGCGTATGAAACACAGTAAATCTGAAACAATCACAGCCCAAATTGTCAGAAAAAAAACTTGACTAAAAGTTTAGTTCACAGACACTTACATTTCCCTCTTTTGTGATTTTGCTTGGAGCTGATCTTGCTGAGAACAATCACACAGTGACTCATGCCTTGAGTGGGCCTATGTTTGATTAATGAAACAGCAAGCTGCAAAGGTAGAGTTAAAATCATGTTACGGTCCCCTGTTGCAAACTCTCCGTGAACTCTGGTCTTTAGTTCTCTGTTGGTTTTTCAGTTTTTAGAAGCTAAAGTAGGAAACATTTGGATATTTGCGTTGCTTTTCACCAACATCTTTATTATGCTACTGGCAAGGAGGCTGCTTATGAAGTGGCAAATGTCAAGTTAGAGCTGCCAACTTCTGAGAGAGATAAAAAATAAAAACAGTGTCATAAAAAATACTTATGGTAGCTTTACATGATCTGAAGTTGTATTAATAAAAAAAAAAAAAATCTTGTTCCTGGAGTTTCATCCTGTTGTCCTAATTTCCTCCACTTTCTCCTCAATTCTCTCTCCTGACTATTTTGGCAGAGGAATTAATCTGCCGTCGGTGTGCGCCTCTGTAATTACAGTGGAAGTCCGTTGCTGGTTGGCCTGTGCGTGCCGATGCTTACAGCTGGCACCCCAGTGCCGTCAGCGTGATGATGAAAATCTAGGTCCCTCATCTTCTTAATCACACATATGCAGTTAACAGTGATTTGAAGGTGTTGATTAAACACATTGTTGAAGGGTGGAAAAAAAGTCCTGAATTTAACTGAGGATTTTAACTCAGAGGTGCTTTTCAGGTTTGCTTCTGGCTATGAGATTTTAAATTAAAATGTTAATTTAAGCTTTAATAGGAGAAAAGAAAGCAAGATGGGTGGATATCTCAGTTCTTCTAAACATGGTCCTGCATGGTTGAAGTGATGCACAATTGGGATCAACTACGAAAGTGGAAGCTGCAAAAAGGACAGCAGAGTTTGCCTGAAACAAAAGAACACAATTTAAGATTAAATCAAATATATAACATATTCCGGTTATAAAAGAGCTCAAATCTGGGGACAGCACCAAAAAGACTACTGAAACCACTTTATTATAGAGAGAGACAGAAGGTAAACTGTTTGATATTGTTTCATACAGGTAATGAGAGAAAATGACTCAAACCCCCAAATTAACATTAATAAGGCACAAACAGATTCACAACAGTGTCCTGACCAGATATTCAGACCTTCATTTTTATGGAAGCATTTTATTTGCTTCTAGAAGTTTGAACTACTCTAATCAGACACAACAAGCACAACAAGCATAGAGAGTTCGGGTGAGTGTGTCTTCAGTTAGCAGGGTTTATGTGCTTTAAATGAAAGTAAACAATAATGATGAAATGATGTGGAAAAAAGTCTGCTATGCATTATCTAAACCTGATCTGTAAACAGTAACACTATCAGTGATTCTCGGAAATTGCGCATTCCAGCATCTGGTTTGTATCTGCTGCTAAGGGAAACAACACAGACTGTTGGAGAAACAGGGGCCTGATCCATAACATCTTAAGTTTTTTTTTTCTTTTTTTGCATATTTAGGTCCCACAGCAGCATGAACAATCCATTACAGATGAAGGTCTCTATTTTTTTTTAGGAAAAAGAATGTCAGTGATGCAGAGAGTAGAGGTGGGACAATGCATCGGAAAAAAATAGTTCTTTTAGGTTTCTATGAGGTTAGAAATGAATTTCAATGGTAAAAATTCCTTTAAAGAAAATAATTTGGATCCAGAGATGTTGAATATTATGTTATGGCTTATTGTTTTTTAGAAGGTTAGGGGAAAACGCTAGACAGAGAAGATGTGATCATTTTCCTATACAGGGTGGTTATCCAAGCAGTGACTATGTGACAGCAGATTTGAACAACAATGCATGGAGTACAGTTCATGCATCTCTAATAGATCCCTCTGTACATGAGAGCAAACCAACTTTCTTTGTGTAAACAGTATTTGCAGGAAGCAGAAAGATGCATTTGCATTCATTGTAATCATGTCTGTGTACATTAGTGTCCATGAAGACGACCCAACTCACTCCTCTCCAATAGGAGAAACTGACGTACGCTGAATGAATGAAATTCTCTAAGTGTGTGTGTTTCCAGAACAGTGGAATTAGTTCTCCGTTTGATCCCGTTTGATTGTAGATTACTCAGTGTTATATGGTAGTGCTTGTGAGATGGAGCTCAGAGGAGAGGGGGTGTTAGCAAATCCCTCTCATTCAGAAGCTGCCTCTTGATCTGTCATTCAACTGAAACAGAGTTTGACAGAGAGGGTGGAGCGATGGGGAGAGGTCCTGGAAATAAGAAGAGAAGTTGCAAAAGGAGAGCAATATTTAGATATAGTAATGAGAGAGGTCAAAACTGTGATAGCAAAATATTGTCGTGGGAAAAAATTGCCTGCTTGCAGATTTCTTCTGTTTTCTCAAACTTGCATGTCTTAAAGCATCAAAACATCCATGGATAGGTTTCAGTAAGGAAAAACGTATCCAGCCAACCTGGCCCTACAAATGAAAAAGTAATTACTCCCTTGAAAAATTCGGAGTCAACTGTGATCAATCACATTTTTTGAGATAGCATTTTCGATTTCACCAGTTACAATAATGCCTGATTACCGCCAGATTTGTAGAATGAAGTAATAATCATAAGTTGAGCAGATCAGAAAACATGAAGTAAATCTCAAAGAGCAACCCATCAGCTAATTCAAGGTAATTTAGAAACAGATAAGAAACAAATCTATCAGACTGAAAAGGTTTACCAAAACATTTCCAAGTCTTTGACACAACAGTAGACCACAGTGAGAGATATTAGCCACTAATGGAGAAAACATGAAAAAGTGGTGTACTGTCCTGAGAGTGTCAGGCTTTCAAAAGTTACTCCAACAGCGCATTGAGAACTCAACCAAAACATCACAAAATAGCCCAGAAGAACTTCTAAAGTACTGCTCAACAATAAGAAAGAGACTGGGTAAAATAGCTAGCATCACAGAAGGGCTAATTTTTTACCATGATGCCCTAACGGTGACTCACTGGTTTGTTTGTGGAGGTGTGAATGTGTATTCGACCTGTGATGAGGACCAAAAATGAGAACTCTAGTCCGCCTAAAAACATAGGTCTCAGTTTGGTTGAATTAAACTCTGGCACAGTTCGAATGCACCAGCGACAAGTGGACGAGTGGACGAGTGGACAGATCCGGGGTCACTCCAAAAGCAGGAAGTGGACAACAGCGCAGGACATTCTGGGTAAATACAACCCAAAAGATGGTACGGGGAGAAATGGCTTGTTAAAATTTGACAGCACTCTATTTTTGTTTACATTGAAGAAGGAAGTTGTGTTGAGTGTCTTCTTCAGCAATTTTCGTGTTGTTTCCTTCAAAGGTTCTTGGTGCAGCACCATCACAGGCAATGGAGGGGTCAAGTTTCTCAAAGCGAACGATACCAGCTGAAAGAGTAACAAGTGTTGCAATTTTGTTCCCCGATCGGACCAAGTCTATTGGATTATCAGGTGTTACACCCAAGCAAATACTAACTTGATTTCTTCAGAAATCACAGAAACCACAGACGAAGATCCATAATACAGGGATCCAAGTATTATGGATCCCTGTTGACATTCATTTGTAGGTAAGTTCTGTACATTCATTATCATCTTACAATTAAATGTTGGTCATTATAAAAGTTTCAGAAAACAAATCCTTCAGTTTCAAGAAAATATCTTCTACTGTCCCCCATTTGGTCAGATCTGGGGGGGGGTTGTATTTTTTGTAGGTGTATGCAATTCATCCAACATTTCTGCTGCCTTTCACATTGATGAGGTTAATGCTTTTCGAAAGTGAAACACAATCTGTTGTTTGTGTCTTGTAGAGCAGGCCTGAGCTCTGGTGATCCCATGAGAGACCGGTCCATAACTGACTGTATGCCAGGGCTTCCACAAACTATCGATTCTCTGGTGCACTTTAGCTGTAACCCAACTCCCTGCCTCCTCATCAATCATTTCTTTCCCCTCCTCTCCCTATCTGCATCCCACTGCAGCATCCAAACTGGCCTTCCAGGGTACTGGGTCTAACTGGAAAGTATTGATCTTGATCTTGGCACAGCCCATCTGATTACATTGTGTTTTATGAGTTGGTGGATGGAGGCTTTATTGTTTTAGTTGACCACATCTGGTTTTCTGGTGATGGTCTTGATGAGGTCAGTGCAGGGGGAGAGGAGCAGGGAAGAGGAGGCGAGAGGGAGGCAGAAAGAAAAAAAAAAAAACAAGGGAACAATGAGAGAAGGAGAAAGAGGCAGTGATGTGTTAGACCGGAGAGTTTAATCGATACACTAAAGCATGACATCATCGTTTAGCCGGTCAGGAGGGACACCAGGCACTCTGCCAGTAACCGACAACTACCAGACCTCCATCATGAATCATTAATGTTATCCGCTCATCCATCCCTCTACGCTGCCTGAGTCCGGTCTGAAGTTACAGGCTGGGGCACCTTCAGGCTGAGCTGTGTGTTTGTCAACAACAACAAAGGATCCTAATTCTGCTACGCTAAAGAGCTATAATGCATACACTGCAGGTCACAGGTAAATGCTTAATGCTCATATTGAAGTGAGTTGTTGTACATTAGGAGGGAACTGAATTGAATAGAAATAGATTTTATTGTCCCACAGAGGGGAAAGTCAGAACCTTTATGCAGCATCAGACATATAGGTTCACAAAAAAGTTGCAAAAGGGTTGAAAACACATATAAAAAACAAGATTAACAATAATAGTAATACTAACAAGATTATAACATAAAACACTGTTTTATTAGGATGGAAATATTGCACTCACTATCCAAATAATATTCTACTGAGTAGGAAGGAAAAAATAGGAAGGTGTGACGAAGATAAGAAAAAAATTCAATATTTTGACCCTTTTTTAGCAGTTGACTTCAGATTTATATTATATTATTCCAGTAATTCAAATACCAAAATTTTACAACATTTTTCAAAACTCTGAATTTAGAATTATTTTTCTTTAAACAAATTGTACTAGAAAATGTTTTATTAATTGTGTTGGAAATGTACAAAATGCAATTTATTTATTTGGTTTAATTTACTTATTATTTTTGCTGTTGCATATATTTTTATATTTCAGTTGCTTTCCCTTTATTGCCTCTATTTGTAGCTTTAAAATGATTGATTAACAAAATGAGTTAAACAATGTTAAGTGTTTCAGATGTCAAATAAATTTCATAGACCTGATTATAAAAGAAAGAGAGAACAGTTTTCTGACGTAACTGTCAGAGGGGATATTTTCTGTTAAGTACTTTTGGTCCCTGTTCGTCAAATGAAGACTTCAAAGATTTGGGAGGTGTTTTTGTGGGAGGGATGACAAAAACACTCAAACAAAAACTTTTTTAAATGTCAATTTGAGCTCTATTTTCCATCCACACTGGGCCATTTCTTGTATGTTGTTGAGAGTTTATTTCTCTTGGTAGTTGCAAATTTTAATGAGTTAATAACGTTTTTATTCCTCATCACTACTTTGTTTTTAAAAATCCTAGATATCTGAAATCATTCGACACATGCACACACACTCATACCACAAAAGATCACACATTAACTTAACAAAGCTATTAGATGACAAACTGTAGACATCTCTCAGCTCCTGCAGCTGACCTCCAGACGAAACATCCAATCTCGTCTAGAGGTCATTTATTTAAAAACAATCTCACGTATGCGCAGACTCTCAGGTGCTGCAGGTAGACGACGCGTACGCGCTCAGCCGACACCAGCAGACAGACAAGCTGAAAGTGAGAGTCTGGATGGATAAAAGGAAGACATATGAAGTTAGTTAGTACTCCTGTCTGGCAGTGAATTGGTCTTAATTAAGTATTAATGAAGCAGGAAGAGCCCCTTGTAATCCAGCACTGACTGCAGCTTTGGCTTTGATGAACCAAACATGTCCAAATAGATCCACATTCTCTCTGCCGCAGACGATGGGAAGGTCAAAGATGGTCAAAGCATGGCGGACACAAACACATTTTGTGATGTGAAAAAATATTTGCTCCCTTATACAGATTTGTCCGTAGTGAAATTCAAGTGCTTTCAACTTTTTCACACTGTGGAGAAAAAACAATATAAATGAACTTAAGAAGACAGTTTAAATTCACTTTCATAAGATATTGTTTATTGCTGTTATTAATAATGACTCGTAATAGTATTCTACATAGCAGGAACAAAGTAAACTAAAATATGAAAAAATATATTTTTTAAAAATATATCTCTCGCACACCCTATACATCTGATTAGTCTAAGAACAAAATACTAATTTAATAAAAAAATTAGTAATAATCCAAGGTTTCAGTAACTGTAACGTATAAAAATATAAGACCTCCTTGATTTCAGTTACACAGATCAATAACTCAATGAGCCATTAGGAATAATAAATATTTATTACACTGGGCAAATCGGTTTGTGTGAAGGTGAATGATCTTTCTCTGCAGATGAAATGCTTAAACACAATGAAAATAACAACTTGACTTTGTGTAAAGAATCTTTTCTTCAAAAAGTTGATTAAAAGTTGATTTGCTTGAGTCAAGCAAATCAATATTTCTACCAAAATGCATGCTTCGTTACCTAAAATATTAATTGCAAAGTTATCTGAAGCCTGCTTTGTGATGGTAGGTAGCGCTTACATCTGCAGTCTGCAACATTTAATCAGTTCAACAGCAAAAACGACCTAATTTCAAATTGTCACATTTGCAAAGAACAGAAAAATGTATGTCCAGAATACCAAATACACTAAAGAGCACTGAGGTGATAACCAGCTAATGATGCTTCAAGAGTTAGATTATAATTCTGTGGAGAGCACTTACTATAAGGTTAGTGAGAGCACTCAAAAAAATAAGAGATGCTCTAATAAAGGACATTTTCATTGAAGGTATTAAAGTTTTAATAAAATTTAATAAAACATCAATTCGATGAAGGAATATTTTATTTAAAATCCCACTCCTCTAGTCCAGTCAAAACAGTATCTATTAAAAAGTGCCTTTTTGTTATCATTCATTAATGTAATTGGCCATATGAAATAAATTTTGACATTTTAACAACAACCCACTTGTTGACAAATTACTGCAATACTCTTGCATTTGTTAGAGGTCACGAGAGAAACAAGGTGAATTTTCTCTGACTTGATTTAAAGTCTGTGACGCATCCATCTGGCAGTTGGCTGATGGGAACGTTGGGAGCTCTGGTGACCTCTGTCAGCATGGTTCTGACCCAACCAGTTCAACACGTTGATTCTAGATATTGGATCAGGGTTTTTGAGCACTTTTGACAAGTTACAACAGGCACTGCTGAGCAGGAACTGAATATGGCTGGGTTTTCAGCACTGCTCTGCAACATACATTTTCTCTTATACTTTAAGGTGACCTATTGTGCTTCCTTGTTCAGGTTAGGGCTATGTGCAATACAGAACATGTTAATTACATGTTTTGCACAAAATCCATCTTAGATAATGAGATTTTAGTCAGTTCTGCCTATTTTGAGCTGCTTTAGGGCATCTTGTCACTTTAAATCTAAATAAGCTGCTGCTGGTCATGCTCCCCAACTCAACCTTTACACTCAAATGTGAAACAGCTGCAAACAGATACTCAGTTATACGACCATGCATTTTTGAAAAGCATAAGTACACAAAAATGTAGCAAGTGGTTTCTGGATAGTAAGTCAAAAACAAAACAATTGGGTTTTGCAGCAGCCTGTGTACGGCTTATACAGCAGTAAAACCAGCTGACCAAAGGTGCTGGAGCCCCACTTTGGTTGCTAGGTGAGGGGCTGGGCTTTGCTAGGGTTGCTAGGTAACAGTGCAGAGTGATTCCACAGTAGGGAGGTTTTGGAAATGACTCGTTTTCCAGATACCAAAAAGCATAAACTTATTGCCAAAATGTCTGGGTGTTTTTTTTAAGCGATTGGACTGTTTTTAAAAGCAGTTGAGACCCAAATGGAAATACGAAAATGTGTAAAATATGAATTTAGTATAGTAGGTCCCATTTAAACCATGAAACATGTCTGATAGGCTTGTGTAGACACAGAATGCTGGTCCTCAACACCGCCTCAGCTTGGTTGGCTGTTAAAGAAGTTTCTACTTGTGAAGAATAGCAAGTCCTGTGAATTCTTATTTTTTGTCTGAGTTTTAATAAGGAATGAAACATTTCCTTCAAGAGAACACCTTCTCACCGTGAAGGAGTGAAGGTTAGTCACACATTTATACTGACAGTAATTTAATTACATGCTTATGTACACAGGCATGTATGTGGAGAGATCCTTACATTTTCACATATAAGCGGTCTTCCACTTGAGGAGACTGGTGATTTCTGGGGAGCAGTTGCCATCGTGACAGGGCCACAGAATATCAGACCCTCCATTTGTGTGTGCGTCCTGTCACACCCCAGTCTGAGCCAGTGTTGATTTGTGAGGGTTTCATGAGTGCTTTGGCACAGCACTGCATGTGTCGGGGTGTGCGTGTGTGTCTGGGTCAGTCTGTGAGTGTGTGTTACCGGTGACAAAGCAGAGGAAACACTTGAGCATGGCTGTCGGCACTCCAACCAGGAATAGGCCTGAAGAACACCTACTCACCAGATAAGAGTCTCTTTTCCACTGAGCCCCAGACTGAAACTGCTTCTGACAGCTTTGACTCAAAGATGAATCATTTTCTCCCCCAGCACTGACTGGTGGTGAGGGGACTTCTACAGGCTTTATATGTTATCTCCCAACTTTTATTTGAAAACTAAAATACAGTAGAGGTGGAAGGATAAGAGGGCATTCAAAGTTTACTTGAAGAGAGTAACCTGTGAGAGTGAAGCAGTTATGTAATTACATTTAGATTCAGAAAAAATGAGGACACCCCGCATTAGCATTTATTTATATGCTTCAAACATATTTTCTTCTGTAGATGTTAAAAATACATTTTAGCAAGATGAAATTGGAATTGAATAATTGATCAATAAAAACTGATGCAAAGACCATTTTACAAGATTTTGGTAACAAGGTTTGACTTGTGTCCAGGTCTCACCTTTCAAGCTCAATCCTGAAAGCAGACTGCAAGATGCTAAAATAAGTCTTAATTAACCATGTGAGGCCCAAAGAAAGGCAACTCATACATTGTTTGAGGATTGGGTATGACATTTTTAGTACCAGACTTTTGATATTTCACAGAGAAAGAGATGCTGAACGTTTCCTAATGGTACAAACTAAATGTTTGCTGAAGAACCCTGCATGGTCGAGCTGACGCTGCCTTGATGCAGTAATTACTGGAAAAGGAGTCTTTGACTAATATTTAAAATGGTTTGATGTTCTGTAGCTGTTAAGCCTGACAAACTTGCAAAAAAGAGGAATCAGGAAGGGAGCTAACACCTTTTCACACCGCTGTAAATGTTTTGAGATATAGCTGTCTGTACAGAGCAACATCACAATAAGAGTTTGAAAGACAAAATTATGTTGTGACAGTATAGAATGAGACATAATCTGTGACAAATATCAAGCACCACTGCCTAGTTAGTGCTCCAAGTGCTAACTAGAAACAACCAATCAGAGCCAGGAGGCAGGTCTTAGTGCTGTCAATCATGCCTCTGTGCATGCCGCTCACCCTCTCTTGCTCACCCCTTGCTCTGTGTGATGATACAGCTCGTCTCCATCAGCAGAGTCTGTTGTGAAAGCTAAGGCTAGTTACCATGGCCAGTGATGACGGCGGATAAATGGTTTTCCTAAGGTTGACTGACAGCACTAAGAGGCACCTTCTGGCTCTGATTGGTTGTTTTTAACCACAAACAGTGTATTTCTTACAAAGACCTTCACAGATTATCTGTTTCATAATATACTGTCACAACATGTATATTATGTTGTGACATAATATTCATGATAGTTGTAGCAATTATGTAAAAATCATATTTTTTTTATAAAAGTTACTTACTGCAGCATTAACATAGAACATTTAAAATGTGTGTAAAACCCAGTTTACTTCAGGTGAACCATCTGTATCTCCTCATTGCTTTAACAGGAAGCTCTATGGATCACGTTATGTTGGATATTAATGGCTTACGGGTCTATTTTCAGGTTGAGTGCTGCAACCTGAGACGACTGGCAGCTGTGTGGACCTGGGCTGTGCTGCGGATCGCACGCACTCAGACAGGAAGACAGATTGGACGCCAGGGTTTAGGTGTCCATTGGTGTGTTGGAGCGCGCTCGTGGCGTGTGCCCCAGAGGGCAGGAAGTGGACATGGACACCAGAGTCGTCTGATATGCGGAGAATCTGTCACATGGTGGAATCTGTTGCGTTGGGCCAAGGACAGGCCAAGACTTTCCCACAGTGAGAATTAGTCAGAGTGAAGCAGACAGGCACACTCAGACCTGCATGTTCAGCAAACAATCTCTGATAAAATCCACATTTAGATATGAAAACCAGGTTGCCTGACTAAATTAAACTATTCTCAGAATAAAGGCTCAAGGTAGAAAGACAAACATGGGAAAAGGATAAAGCCCAGTTGATAGTATGCTGATAATCTGAAGTGCAATCGAATTATTGTACCTTTGTAACAAACTACATCAATGGGAATATTCACAAAAATGATAACAGATTAGATTCACACCGCCATCAAGATATTTTTATTTATTTCATAAATTCAAAGACTTGAGTCCTTGAGTGGTCATATTGGACTGAAAATGAAAACAAGTAGAAATAATGACTCTGCTGTTTCTATATTGAGACTCAAGGCAACAAAAATAACCTCTAAAAACTGATATGTGTTCCTGAAGAAAAACGTTGAGGACAACAGATGAAAATGCTTCAAAATTCTATATTGTAATCCTTCGTTAAATTCAGAAGGTCACAATGCGGCATATGTTTATTTTCCAAAGAAATAACGCATATTTTTAAATTACAACTGGCTGGTAGATTTAACATGTTTTATTTGGTGCAGTCCTCTATTCCCTCATTTTGTGCTCAACCTGTGTCTCTTGGATACTTTGATAAAAATACAAAATTTTTCAAATATTTTTACTAATGAAGGTCATTATTAACGCCAGTTCTCAGCATGCTGAACAAATATTCCTGGCAGAGACATTTGCAACAATTCTGATTCTGATCAGTTTTTATTTTTTGTGCAAAATTGATTAAAGTTAACTAAAAATTATATTATGTACTGCTGACCACTTGTATTTGCAGGGATTTAGGACCATAGCCACCAGAGAACACCAAACATTACTGAATATTTGATAAAAATGCTGCTTATTTAGTCCAACTCCATTAATTTTGAGAAACTTATAATTCGACTTCCTTCTTGATTGCATTATCTAACACTGTTGTGTTAATCTGCCCTGTTGGCAAACACCTTTTCCCTGTAAATAGAAAAAAGAACAAAGTCTGCAGACAACAGCTGCAGAGTAGTGGATAACCATCACGAAACACAAAAAGTCAAAACAACATATCAATAAATAATCACAGATCAGAGACAAAGGAGCGTAAGCAAACAGGAAAGGCACCTCTCCTCTGTCACACTGCAGTGGAAAATCTTTCTTCGATGCTGAGGGTCTTTTTCGCCATGCATGGGTGTCTGCTGCCTGTAATTAATTTGACTTGACCCGATCATACACTGCTACTCATCACAGTTATTAGCTTGAACTCAACTTAGAGGCAACTCTGAATTTGATTCAATCGTACTCCTGCAGCTTAACAGAAACTGCCCCCTCCTAAAAGACAACCTGAACAAAAAAAGTCATAAAATGTTCAAAAACAAATGAAGTGAGTGTTAAATGCTTGACAAATCCCTGGATCTCAAGTCTTTCCATGTGGTTCAGACATTTTCTTGTATTGTTTGTGTTGGTCTTGCTTTCTGCATTGAAATGACTCCTGATCCTGATTTCTGCATCTATTTGTCACCGAAATTTAATTTCAGGAAATTAAATTTTCATGTTCTGTTGAATTTTCCTGCTTTTCCTGTTCAGTCTTTTGTTTTAGATTGTTTTTAACATATCCCTGTTAAAGAGGTTCACAAAGCCTCCAAATGAATCGTGTCTTATGAAGACTTGGTGAAGATGTCACTCTTTGCTGTGGTTCTTGAAGAGTTTTCAATACACAAATTCATATTTAGTCTTTTTTAATCATGCATGTTGACAAGATAAAATTAGCGGATTGGCCTTTAGTAAGATAGTTTTTTTTTTTTTTTCATTTTTACCTTCATCACACATTTACACACTAGAGAATAAGGACGTGTGGGTTTATGAATTTAAATGTTTCTAAATCCTGGTTAATTAAAAAAAGTAACATTTCATTTTCAATTTCAATTATAATAATAATAATGATTATTATTATAACTTGGAGGTCAAAAAACAAAAATGTTCTCAAATTAAAGGATGAATTTCTCAGTTTCTTTTTCCACAGTACCGCACTAAAAGAGGAATTTATTTAAATCTGTACTTATTAACACATTTTTACCAGGTGTGCCAATAAGTGTTGAAGACACTTATTTTTAATAACATTTCAACTATATAAAAATCAGACCTTGTTATGGGGCTCTTCTCTTAACAGACTATATTTAGCACTTTTTTTACTGGCACTGCAGGAATCTCTCCCCCACTTAAAGGGATTCCTCTCAGAATGATAGAAACTAATTTGTGCGAGCCAGCATGCTCATTCGCACAGTAGCAGATGTCTCAGCTGCTGCATCGTAAAGCTCATATTCACCAATAAGCAGCTCTGACATGAAGCTTGGACCACAACATGACCAGGGCATTTGTAGCTCATTATTTCCCTCCACACAACACTTACACACACAGAGTCTCGTACCTCCCGCAGGAAATGACTTGTTGACATCCTCATTCTCAACGCCGCATCTACAGCTCTCCCCACAGATAACTGACACTAATTAGGTGAGACACACATGCATGGGGTTTCAGAGTTGAGACAAGGGTTTAATGGATGAGTGGAGGGAGGCAGAATGCAGCGGGATGTGTTAGCTACAGATAGTTTGAATAAAACCAGAACACCCTGTGAGTCCGTAATGAGATTAGAATGTGGAAAGAACATTTATGATTATTTTGAATCCGCCAGGGAGCTTTGATTCCTAAATCGTGTGTACTCCTCAATAATAAAGCACTTGACATGCAGCCTGCACACGTTAGCTCCGCCTGAGCCTGACAAGACAGAAAAGGAATTTAAAATGATATCTACCCACTCTACAACTTGTTCCCGCCGAACAGTTTAGGTTTACACGAGAATTTAAGAAGGCTGAATAACTGAGCAGAAAGCGTACAAATGTCTTAAGGACCAAAGGTTTCTAAACTCTGGGCTTGGAGCACTATGATGCAAATTGTTTACACTGATGTTTGGATCATATTAGCTTATGCTGGAGGGATTATGTTCACTTTAATGGGTTTTTTTGGTTTCAGTTTCTGCTTAGACTAAACAAATACCCACTTTCCCATGATATGAAGAGCTGAGCTAGTTTATACAATGTGGTAAATGCAAAACAACTCAGCTGAGCTGAAAAATTGCATGTTGATCTGACTTACATTAGCAACTATTCAGGTTAGATGGTCACTCACACAAAGGCAGTGTCTCAGTGTGCTTTGTGTAAAATCCTATCAATAAATGAGATTGCTCATTTGATAAGATTCTCCAAGGACTCGCCAAAGATTTTAAAGGGGATCTTTTATGCAAAATTTATAAATTTATATTTCCATTACATTTTATGTCAACTACTTCTAAAAACTTAACATAACATAAAAAACTTATTTTTTTGGCAATAAGTTAATGTTTTTTGGTTATGCCGTTTCAAAAACCTCTTGATTGTTAAGTTACATTCCACTGTGTCGTTACTTAGCAACCCCAAGTCAATAATCGCTACCCAAGAAAGTTAAATAGTTTTACCGCTGCATGCGATGTATAAAGGCTAGTGATACTATTTAGAAACTACTTGCTGCATTCTTGTTGGTTGTTACCAGAGACTCTTCTTCTGCTCTTCAAAAATGTACTGTTGCATAATTGCACATGTTTTTGAACCATTTTCATGTGCAAGTGTGAACTTTGAGCAAGGGGGCGTGGCCAGCAGCATTTTATTTAGATTTAAAGTGACAAAAGGCCTAAAATAGCTGATTCTGAAAAGTAGCTCAAAATAGGCAAAACTGAGCATACTAAAATGTTATCTAAGAATTATTTTGTGCTAAAAAATGTAATGAACATCTTTTGTATAGCCCATTGATCTATCCTAATGTCTTCAACGAAGTATAATAGGCCGCCTTTAGTGCTGCATTTAAGGAAAAGGGAAATGAAAGACATGGAAATTGTGAATTATGTAAAGCCGATTTCCTCCTGTATCTCAAGTATACTTCAGAGGGAATCCTACTGCATTTTTTAAAGAAACTCAACGTAACACAAGGCCTCATTCACTGTGCTGAACAAGCTTTCTGAAATGTAGGCCAGGAAATGCTTTAACTTCACCAGAAAGAAGGGTTTATCAGTGAAATACACAAATTCATTGATGTTTTATTCACGCCCATAAAATATGCTGGACAATGCAGTCAAAGTGAAGGATGTTTGGGTTTTCCTCCTTTACCCAATCTTGTATTAGTAGAGGATGAAGGGATTTAGATTTTTCTCTAAAAACCTCAAGTTTAATTGTTTAATATTTGGCGGTGAATATTTTTCACAATAATCTCACCACTATTGAAGTCCTGTCAGAAATCTGTCCCTTTGTCTTGTATTGGTGTTATTGTGAAGTGTAAAAAAAAGAGGACTTTTAATTATTTATGATGGTTTTTCTTAAACATCAAGTTTAAATCACACCACTTGTATGGATCAGTATGGGCAGGTTTTGTTTGCTTTTAAATAATTAAGAAATTAACCACTTATTGTGTGATTATCATCATAATTTTGCTACTTTTTCTTTGGAAAAGCTTTTTTTTTTTTTGGTAATACAGTTATCAAAATATCGATTCCTTAGTCCAGTGCAAAGTCAGGTCAAAGTACAGCATGAGATCCTGACTTGCTTCACCAAAGGAACAAGTGGATGCTCATTTTCTCGCTGAATCAAGCAGGGATTATTTATCTGCACAGAGGGCTGAATTACTCGGCCTCCCTGCTGCTGGCTACTTTAATAATCAAGGCACAGTCTGGTCTGCTGTGCCTCTCTTCATTTGATCCGGGTTTAGTTCACTGCAGTTCTGGTCAGTGGCAGTTTGCAGGGTTTGGTTGTGCAAGCATACAAATAATCTAATGGGGTCAGATAAGATTCTGGCTAGAGTCCAGAGCTCAGTGAACCAACCAGAGAAACACACGAGTCATATTTAAGTATTTCCCCCCATGCCTACATATACATACTGTATCTGCATTTTGTTGAATCTTTGCAAGGACTGCTCTAAGTTGCTTTTTATATTGACAGCATGTTATATTTAATTTAATTTTTATTTTGTCTACAATTGCTACTCAGTGGTGGTTGTTGTGTGTCTTGTCTCTATGCTGCTGTAACTGCGAAATAATTTCCCTGCTGGGATGAATAAAGAAATTCTATTCTATTCTATCCCTGGTGGTTAATACTTCTTCAGGAAGCTGAAACATCATCATCATTTCTCAGTTTCACGAAGAGACAGGAGATCAACATGCTCAAATCTGGTACATATGAGGGCTGAGAAGATTAAACCTTCATCCCACAGCATACTAGACACAATTAGAACGGTTGCTTTACTCTCCGGCTGCAGCCCAAAACAGATTGGGACATCTTTGTGTAAATGTGCAGTACAATGGATGAAATCTGGCAAACAAGTCAGAAACAGAATTACCAGGTTCTAGTAGAAGCCTTGACTGCTTGCCGCTCTCTACAGTCATCCTTAACATGAATGCCGTCGCAATTATGGGCTTTTATTAACACATTTCAACCATTTATAGTGCAGTTTAATGTCATAAGCATTGGGTCACTTGAAGTCATAAACACATTTACTTTCATATCCTGAAAAGGAGTTTTTTTGAATCAGCCAAAAATATCTATAGCTAATTTTGTTAGCTTTTCTCAATGATGATGCAATGGTGACATTGCATCATCATGTGGACATAAATGCCTTTCACAAAGTATCTTTGTAGATTGAAACAAGTCTTTATGAAGGTCCATAATTCAGGAATAAAGGTTGGTTGGCAACTTGCTTTTTGGCCAATAGAGATGAAGCTCATCTTTGCTGTAAAAATGCATTTAATGTAATTTGTCTTGTTGTTGGCTGGAAATAATTTAATTCTATTATATTAATGAGTTTTTTCCTATGAAGATATTTTACAGCTTTTGTCTATAGAACAAACAGATCCAGTCTATATACAGAAATATAAAATCAATGTAACATAATCATAAAGACAGATGCAAATCAATTACCTACTGTACATCCCATAGTGATGCTCCTTATATGAAAGTGCAGTTAAGCTCAGTTGAAAAAGTTTTCGAAGGATTTCCCAGAGGATTGCATCGAGTTGCTGACTTTGCAGCAATACGTCTTCCTGAACAAACGTGTGGCAATAATTCACAAATAACTGCATTCAGTCAACTTTGCAGCAATCCTTCATAATGAGCATGTTTGAAAAGTCTTGTACAAAATGGTATAAAATAAACCTTTTTGCACATATTCTGTTAATCCAGAATACCTGAGGCTTCAGATACTATTTCTCCCTTTATTTCCAAACTGTTTACTACAAATTCTGTCTACTACAGGTAATATGTTGCCTCATAATGACTACTTGATTGAATGCCACTGAAAAACATTTTAAACTATTCCTTTAACAGGTCCAAATGGACAAATTTGCCCCGTGAAGGCAGTGATCCTGGTATTGTTGGGCCCGCTCAGTTCTGCAACAGTTCAACTTCCCTTTTTTTTTTTTTTTTTGGTTCGCAGTTACCATGGCAACAGCCAGGGAGAACTCTGTTATCATCAGACGGATCAGCCTGCAAAAATTATTTTTATCTCCACTTCCTCATTTCTATGCCTCACGCAGCCAGAGGACTGAGTGTCCTCGTGGGTTTCACGCTACAGCTTGAGTGTGCGGCAAATTTTTCAAGAGTGTGAGAGGAGCTGAAATAAAGGAAGGAAAAAGGACAATCGGTGGATTGTTACTCGCAAAAAACGTCTGAGTGTCCATTCGGGCCTTCATCTGCAAGAACAGATAGAAATGAACACAGTGGAAAAGTGGTGACTGTAACAGAGCGTGCATATGGGAAGGAAGTGAGCACAGAACATATATTTAGATGAATGGCTTCGCTCTTCAATTGCTTCACTAATGAGTAATCCTATGGTTCATTCTACAATAAAGAGCTAACGGAACATTTACCACAAGTTCTGCTGGTTTTTAAGAACATATCCTGAAGCATCAAAACCATTTTTAATTGATCTGAATTTAATATTCAGTTAATTAGAACAAAAAATATGTGTAAATGTATATTGTGGTAAAGACGATTCTTCACCACATCAAAACAACTCTGCATCTCATTTCGATTCAGACCCACATGCAGAAAAAGTGATGCATGCGAACATCCTGCACAGGGTTTTCTAGGTCAGGTGCAGGACAGGAGAGCTAAAGTGGTGCAGAGTTGTTTTTTTTCTGTAAAAAGGTAGGCAGATTTAAACGGTACCTCTGTCTGTCAGGTTCTCTAGAACTATGACAGGCTGGGATTCAGACCAGAGAGCACAAAACCTTTTTCCTTTAATTTTACACACACATAATTCTGTGATCAAGATCACTGACATTCATCAAATTGATGCTGAAAAGAGTTTTTAGTTGTTTTCCTGAAGGAGCATTTATTGCTAAGCATATAATCACTGATGTAAGTCATTTTTGAAACCTTAACTTCTTTAAAAAACTGCTGCTAAATATATTTAACACATTCTCTATAAAAATGCAAAAGGCCTGGAAAAATATTTATGTTATGATGACTATATGAGATTGAAAACACCAGGAAAAATTTCAGAAACAACTTTTTGCTAAAAACATCCAATAAACACATACGTTATAGAAAAATCAACAATTATTTCTTCATCAAACTGCAGTGCAGCTGTTTCTGACTCTTTAATGTTGAGGATTAAAAAGCAGCGTCTCAGTGCTGTTCAAGTTTCAAGATTATCCAGCTGTAGAGTCGTGTGTGACTGCATGGTGACTGTCTCACATCTGGCCGTCGTTTCTACTTCAATTTGTTTCCAAGGGGCAACAGAGGTGAAATATGAGGACTTAGATGCTCTGGCCTTGACAGGATGGGGCAGTTCAAAGGAGTCTATGTGCTAATGGGCTGCAAATCTGACTCTAGGGGATATAACAGATGTTTCATTCATCAGTCATTAATACCAGATAGGAGAATGAGTCTAGTAGCTGCTTCTTATGGGGGGAGATGGATGGATCTTTATGCAGACAGACTTAAAGTGGGATTCATAGATGACAATTTCTATTTCTCTGAATAGTGTAGCTGGAAATGTTAAAAATGCATTTAAGGAGATGTGAGACATTTATAAAGTTAAACTGAAGAGCACAAAAAACATGCAATTCCAAGCATTTAATCTACTCTTCCTAAAATGATTTTTTTCAACTAATTTGTGAAAAAAAACGACAGTAATAAATCTTATTTCAATTCTGAATCAGTTAGGATAAGGTCTGAAGTTTGATTTGTGTAATGCAGGTTTTGAAATTAGTTTTACTGGCATTGATTTAGACAAGTTTCAGCTGTGGAACTTACCTCTTCCAAGGCCTATTTATCACCCATCATTTGCTTCAGGTGAGATGAATCAGGGCAACTTCTAAAACATGAAGGACGATCTTGAACGCTGACCTGTGGTAACTAAAGTGAACCTAAATACTATCTTCCAAATCCATTCTTAATTTAAAACAAAAAACAAAACAAAAATTGTATTGATCCCAAAGGGAAATTAAATGACAAATCCAATTTGGTTTTCACCAAACATGCATCATGAAAAACCTCTCTGGAGTCTTGAGTTTAGATTTTACTTACCAAAGCCAAGCCATGTTGTGATATTTGTTTTAAAAATAAGTTGCCCAAAGAACTAAATTCATTCAGTGATTTTTTAAAAAACAAATTAGATTAGGTTGATTTCAGACAACAAAGCAGAATCTGCAAAATAAATAACATAAATTAACAAATCTTCAATCTCCTCTGCCTGTTATTCATCAGTTCATTCTCTAAAAAGGAGCAAATAGTAGTAAACTCTCATATAACTCCACTTTCCCTTATTAACTTCTTTCCTCTACTCAAACAAAATGTAAATGCCAAATTTCTAAAACTAACTAAAGCATGTCAAAGCTGATTTATAGCTATTTAGTTGTTGTTTTTTTTATTTTTGCAGTTTCCAGAGTTAAAGTTTCTTCAGGTCTTGTCAAAGATTTTGATACTTTTAATTGATGTCACTCTGATATCTATGAAAGCAAAAGGACTTGTAAACTCAACTCTCTGTGACATCAGTTGGTCACATTTGCCAATTAAAAGCCTGAATGACCTTAAGATACAATCAGTTTGAAAGGGGAGACCAGAGCTCTGTGGTAGAAGTGCTATAAGTTGACTAAATAGTCATATAATGAAATATGATCTTATTCTTATTCTATATCTGTTGATTTTCTTTTCCCTTATTCTAAAAAGAAGACAGAGAATGATATCATGTTTTGATTGTATCATCTCTTCTTTATTGGAAAAAAAGGTACAGTTTTGTTTATTTTTATTTTTTTCAAGATTAAATAGTGTCTCTTTCTGGAGTGTTTTTACCAAAATGTTATAATTTCTGTCACTAAAAACCAATTTATTGGACTTTATTATCACTCTCCAGAGATATACCCGCATGTTTGCGAGTCGATGGTCACGTAGAGCGGTAATCAGTCGCTGCTGTTAACCTTTAACTTCTGAGCGGATGTGTGACGCACTTTCTTGGGCTGGTAAGCACCTGACCCTCGCCCTGTCCAACTCAACTTACAGCAGAGAGGAGGAAGAGGAAGGAGAGGAAGAGGTGATATCGGGATTAAGTGAAAGAGACACCAAAGCAGAAATGAATTAAAGAAAACGGAGGAGGTTTCAGAGACGGTTTAGAAAGATTAATGCTGAGAGAAGAAAACTAATATATTTAAAATCATTTTGCCTTGTTAGACACCTGAATTCTAGCATTAGGATCATTAGTCTAAATCTATTAACAAGAAAAGCAACAAAAAAGAATTCCCACTGGCCTCTGCTGATTTAGGGGACAAACAAATAGAAAACCTGAATTTGTTTGCTGTTCAAGAACAAGGTCAAAGTAAAAAAAACTCTCACATGGCTGCTCTTGCGTACATAAAGACATCCGGTGCCCACAGTCACACACATCCTTCAGTACACATTAGCAGCTGAGATCAGAGTCTGAAAGAAAACTGATCTTCCTTCCAATTTGATTACGTCTAACCTCAGAAAAGCTGCTCTGCACAACCAAGACATGCATTTACTCCTGAAATGAGATTTCACGGCACTTTTACTCTTTCGGCAGCTGGCGCTGCGTGCCGATGAGATGTCAGTGATTTCTTTTCCTCAATGTTTCTTTCTAGACAACTCACTGTGGCTCAGCAGCTGACAGGTAGCACGACACGAGGTTTGCTCTTTACAGCTGCTTCAAACAGAGCCATTTGAGTCTCGAAACAGCTTAAGAAATGCCATCAAGTTTTCATAAATCTAGTATCTTAGCTTATTTTCCCCATTAGTGACATTCCTTTACATAAAATATTACTTTAAAAGACTTAAACTGAGGTTTTTAGAAGTTAAAAATAGCAACAAAGTAATTGTTAGACTGTTCTGGTTTAAAGATTTTATAGTGACGTTCTAGAGAAGTTGTCTGGAGTTTTCTCATGGATATCAGAACAGTGAGCTACACCCTCCCCCACATGTTGCTTAACCCTGCTCGTTAGTAACTGGCTGGAGGAAGACGGCTACTCTTTTCCCATGGTTACAACACAGAGAAAATGTCAGTTTGGAAATATTTCCAGTCGTTGCAAACATGCACAGACATGGCGTTAAAACTAGAGGAACATCACTCATCAGTCCTATTAATGGGAGGGTGTTTTAAATCTTTATTAGACAAGTTTTAATATTTTGTGCAATCAGTATTTCAAAATTGCCACTAACTTGAGTGGATGTTTTTTTTCTCCCCAAAGTCTGTTTATATATATATATAAAAAAAACTTTAAGTTATATCTTTGAACTTTTTCAAATTTATCAAACTTTAATGAAAGTTAACTTTTTTTTTTTTTTTTTTGCAATGCCAGCACTAAGAAGTACATAACATGCATTGAAAAGGTATTAAAAATTGACTTTTAGTTTTTTTTTCAGGTGCTTTGGTGCATCTGTCACATCAGTCTTAACATTAACACAACAGCTGGTGCATTTCTCTATCTGATTAGTACAAACTAAAAAACATGTTTCAGCTGCAAATAAATGTCAGTGGCTCTTAAAGTAAGTCATTCTTGCACATCCAAAATGAAATGGTGCACAATATGTCACTTGAGTACAGCTCCAGAAGATATTAAGAAACCACATAAAATGATCACGTTCTCTGATTTTACGTTTCGTAGGTAAATGTTTGAGTAAAATGAACATTGTTCTTTCATTCTATGAACTATTGACAGCATGTCTCTGAAATTTCAAGCAAAAATTTTGTATTTATTTGCAGAAAATGAGAAATGGTCAAAATAACAAAAAGGATGCAGTGGTTTCAGACCTCAAATAATACAAACAAAACTAGTTGATACTCATTCAGAAACAGCAATACTAATGTTTTAACTGAGGAAGAGTTCAGGAATCAATATTTGGTGGAATAACCAGGAGGTTTTCAATGGGGTTCACTGCAGTGGGCTCTTAATTTTTGTCGGAGCTGAATATCATGAGATTCAGTTCTAAGTGGTTCTAACTAATGCTTCACACACTCCTGATCATCAGTGAATGCCAAGGTTCACCTGAGAAAAATTGCTCAATTTGGGAGACATTTTCAGAAAGAAATGTGTTGACAGATTGTAAATGGAGAGTGACCATCACAAAGTGGTGAGAGGGAAACGTTTAATGAGATTGAGGCGAGTTATTATAAATCCGACTAGGTTTCATCTGTTTTGTCACTACTGTGAAAAGATGTGGAAGAAAACCCAAAACATTTGATCAAAATTATATAGATTAAAAGCAATTCTACTATACAAAGGAAATGCATGCAAATATCTTGATAAAAACAAAAAGTCTGAAACATAATTTTATTTATTGTCTTGACAGCAAACAAAATCATTTTGGTCATCATAAACAATAGAAGTTTAGTTGTATTTTCTGACACAGCTAGAAAAAGAGTATTTACTTTTTAATACAGTTAATATTTGGTTTTAACTTTACGCACTCCCAGTTGTCTACAACCTTTAAAGTTTCACTTATAAACAGATTGTCCCCACAAGTCTCTAAAGGTGCTCTGAGGTGATTAGATCCAATTATTTTTATAATAAAGCCCTTTAAGCTCAATAGGTCTTGACATGCGGTCTTTTTGTGTAGAAGTTGGATAATTACACTCTTTAAATCGACTACATACCAACCTGAGTTGCATCTGAAGTGCAATTATCCACAACTAGATTACCTTGTAGATCAGGAAATCCATCGTAAATCATGCATCTTTCTTTGTCAACCAGCCTGAAATCTGTTTATGAGCCATCGGATTTATTGTTACTATGAAAATAAGTGTCATAGGAAACCGCACTCAAACTATTTCAGATTACGCAATGCTGATAAGCGTGTGGGTTACATTGTGCTACCAGGAGGCCCGATCCTTCAGCTTTTAGTGTCATTTCTGTTCAAACAGGGTGGGGTTTTAATTTCCTTTATATCACCTCCGCTGTCAGTGTAATATCCGCTCTCATTTACTATGAATTAAACGGCTCACTTGGTTGTGCAACAGCTGAAATCTTTGCCAAGGCGAAGCCGAGCAATTGTAGTGGGAAGAAGAAGCGAGAGGGCATCGCTGGAAGAGACGAGGAGGGAAGAGCAGAGATATTTATAGCCAGCTCATCTCACGATGGCGTCTTTGGAAGCTTTTTTTCCTCTCCTTTCTTCTTCACTGCCATCATTTACTGTTCACATACACCAGGGGTGTCAAACTAATTTTCATTTTGGGCCATATCAAGATCATTAATGTCCTTAAATGGCCATTTGTGCCCAAATGTATTGATAAAACCCATTAACACACCGCTAAGATATGAATAAATAGCTCTTTCTGCATTTGATGAATACTTTTTAACATTAAATTATCCTGAATCTCTTCATATTGATCTAATTTGGCAGCATGCAGATAAAAACTGCTTTGATTGGTAAAATAATATTTAAGCACAAAATTGTTATCATACAGGCTCTTTTTATGTGTTCTTCTAGAGTTTGGAAGGTATTATAAAAACTTATGAGTGATTAAATATTTTAACATAAACCTGGTGGTCAGAAATAACAGGAACACGCGTTAAAGAAAAAAATATTTCAAGATTTATTTGCTGTATAAACATGTCTTGAGTTGCTTCCATACACTGTACAATACGTAAGGTCAATCACTTTTCTCTCAGTAGACAGAAAGGTGACACTGCCCTGGTTAACATGCCCGTCCTTTTTATACAGAGACAGATTGCATCTTTTTTTTTATCATTATTTTAAAAAAACGCTTACAGCACAAAATAAAACAGCTATTCAACGTGACTTTTAAGCTGTAACACGATGCAAGATGCATTGTCAAAAAAGAAAAGAAAACAAAAAAAAAAAAACAATATCCCTGAAGAATTCCTCACTGAGGTAACATTTATCAAGTCATTCACTCCCCCTTTCATTTTGTTTTATCGTGGCACCGCCTCCTCCCGCTCCTCTATCTGCTCTCGATTTTTTACACAACCTTCCTCTCTCAAGCGCATGTACTGTAGCTACAAGTTTAAGGACACGGAAACGTCCGTTCCCGTGATCTGGGAAATTTACAAACAGAGAAAATGACTCTATTTCTCTTTTGATGTTAGAAAGACACCAACACACACACACACACAAAAAACCATACAACAAAAAAACACTATTCAGAAGAAAGCAGCTCAAAATAAACCGTGTTCTCTTTAAATAGAAAAGCTGCGCCTTGAAATATTCCTGTCCTCCGGTGCAAATGATCAAGTTCTCGCTGCTCACCGTTTTATTGTAAATGGGATACGAATCCAAACAAGGAACCTCGATCGTATTGTTTTCGTAATATGAGATCAACTTTGCATATAAATTCAAAATGTATACATATACTGAGATTATACAGTATATTAATATTGAAAGGCCACAGGAATAGCATATTATATCAAAATATGAGGAAAAAGAAAACATTTGTAATTATTTAAGCTGGGTGTTGAGACAAATACTGGCATGCTGAAGCACAGCTCTGGCTGTGTAAAGCTTTGGGTGTGTAGGCGTGTGGAGGGGTGTGTGTGTGTGTTTGCAATGGCCTCTGATGATGGACACATTTGCACCAGGTGAAATGGTGCTTCAGTCCAAAAGCTCATGACCCCGAAGGATCCTGAACAGTTACACAGAGCAGATATCATACAAAAGGAGAGGAATTTAAAAACGTTGAGGTCTTAGATGTACAAAATTCTGCAAAACAAGGTGTTCTGATATACTGCAGAGTAACAAAGAGGACCTCGTGTGACCCGTTACGGTAAGAAGGCAGCGTGCCTCTCTGCTATTACCGTATTCCTATTTAAAAAAAACAAAAAAAAACAGAGAAATATTTTTTAATAAGTGCGATTACAAGAGTATTGAACAGTCAGCGTTAGAAAGGTTATATAAGGCCAGCTTTAAACCAACGAGGCGATCCAAATGCTGCTTCCCACAGAGACCCAGGAGCTTTGTTTCTGTTTAGACCCCGTCCACATCTGCTCTTTAACAATCAGTTACTGATAGACGCTGGGCTTCATGGAAAAATGTTCCTGATTTACGAGAGAATCACTTTGGATTTAAACATCCTGTACTATATTTTTTGAAAAATTGCTTTAAATCATCAGCTAAATGAAAAGAGATGCACCAATTGGTCAGGCCAGAGTTGAAGAGGGTAAATTTTCCTTTGAATGGCTCTGCTCAGCAATTTGAAACCTCATTTTTGGTAGTGATTCATTTTCCGCAAAGGAATATAAAAGCCCAGATGAAAGAAAGGAAAGAGTAAAAGAAAAAACTGAAGAATTATGCCCAATAGACTATTGTTTTTTAAATGTGTCCACATAATACAGCCTGTTATCATTTTCTAAATGTTGCATTCAGTTGCAAGCTTTGAAGTTACAAGACAGCTAAAATGAAAATGTCAACTCTAAATGGTCATGTGGTTTTAAAAGACTTAGAATCTGTAAGATAGACTATAAATTAATCAGGAAAAATCACTTAATTTTGTGTTTTTACAATCTTATCTAATCTAATCATATCTTATTTGGTATGTAAATGTTTGCATTTTGTGAAACCGGGTGGTGGCAGAATCATGCTGTGGGGATGAACTGGAAAGCTGGTTACAGTTTATATGAGAAGCTGGATGTTCTTTTTAATCCCAATTCCTGAAAGAAAGGAAGAAAGAAAGAAAATCTTCATTGGTCACAATTGGCACTAAAGTTTGAGAAGAAGTCAGAAAAACTTGATTGGTGCATCTCCAGAAATAAAGGAAGTATTAGTCAATCAAACATTTCCTGTCTACTTTTAGCTTTTAAAATCTGACGACTGCCTTGTTTTAGCTCTGATTATTTGGCTTCCCTTTGAATTCCCTTTTCACTATTAATATATCTCTCTGGTGATACAGCCAAGGCTTAAAACTATCTTAAATGAAATGGGTGATTCTTACTAAGAGCCTTCTCCTTTGCTGTCCCTTAATGCAGTGAAGGGACAGTCAGTGCAGTCTGTCTCTGAGGCCGGTCCCAGTCCACAACACAAACACCAGATTACGCCCCTGCTGTCCCTTTTCCTGGTGTCCTTTTTGGCAAAAGCGAGACCGCTCAGATAAGGTGCCCAAAAAAGTTGCTCTGAACCGTTAATCACTTCCTCCTTTTGCTCTCAGGGAAGTTTCCACAAAGAAAAACATGAGAGTCTGAGCGGGCAGAGACCAGTTTTGGCAAAACAAGCTTGTGATGCAATAACGGAAATAAGTTCAAAAGAGTTTGGTTTCTCGCTGAAACGACTAAGCTGGTGGACACAACCCCGTGGCTCCTCACCGGCAGCTGAGCGAGCAGTGCTATGGGGAGGGAAGCCAACTTCCAACCTTCATCCAGACCCCCGACCTCAGTCCGGGACTCCAGGTCCCCGTTCCCTCCCCACTGCACTGCGCAGCTGTCCGGACTAGTCGCAGCCTGGGTCTGGCCTCTCCTCTGTCTGCTCTTCCTCTTCTCTGAATGTCTCTTTATCAAGTGCCAGCACATCTATGTCGGCTACACCACTGTGCAAACTGCATTGTGTCACAAAAAATTAAAAACGAGTCTGGGGGGGAAAAAAAAAACAAACTCCAACAACTCTTCCCTTTCTTTAGTTTTACAATCTCTTAAGCCATTTTCAGATTGAATCACTTTGTTTTTGGACAAAGATAAAGAGTATATCATTATATAAACATACAGATCTGTGCGTAAATGTACATAAAAATATACAAAAATGCATATAGACATATTGAATTTGTTAAGGACTTCTCATACATGTTCTGCGTTGTACGTTACATACAGTACAAACTTACATACTTTTTTAAGTGTGTGTGTGTGTTAAATTCCTTGGTTTTAAAAAAACTCTACATTTAGTAGAGAAAGTAAATCCCAGATTCTCCACAAGACGACAACAAGCTCAGCATGACAGTGCCAATGCCGTCGTCTCTGTGGATCCTCCATTTTCCTTTCTTTGTATTAAGCTGTCAGTTCTGCTGCGGTCGTTCAGTCAACTTAGTCGAGCCTTGACAGCTCAGATGTAAACCCACAGTCCACTGCTCTGGGTTAAAGAAACTCCTCTCACATCTTCTTAAACTTGGCTTCAGTGACCCCTCCGGTCGCTCCAGAGCAGCTCTGTGGCCAGGCTCTCGGAGCAGGAGCCTCAGGAGGCGAAAACTTTCAATAAAACCGGCTGCTTTCCTCCCACTGCAGCCGCTCGTTACCTCCTACCTCTTAAAAAAAGAGAGGGGGTTGAGACAGTCTCAAGTCAAACTCTCAAGTGGACTCCAGTGTGTCCAGCTGAAACACGTTGTGATTGGTCGGGGTGGTGAAGAAGAGCTGGTCGTGCTGCGGGGAAGTGGCGCGGTTGTCGCAGGGGCTGTTGAGGCCCAGCGTCCGCTCAAAGTCCAGGAGCTGGCCCATGAAGTTGAAGTTGGGGGAAATGTTGGACTTTTTCCGCTTGACAAAGTCGTAGGCGTCGTTGAGCGACAGGTTGAGCTTCTGCATCAGGTAGGCCACGGTGACAGTGACTGAACGGCTGATCCCGGCCAAGCAGTGGACCAGGATGCCGCACTTTTTGGAACGAGCCTCGTCTGGAGAGGGAGAGAGAATAAAGGAGAATAGAAAGAAATTAGAAGATTACCTTGAAACTCGAGATTTACTTTGATACATTAAAATGCAAACAATCAGGGCGGGAACGATGAATCAAATTAATCATGATTAATCGATAATTAAAATATTCACCGAGTAATTTAGTGATTAATTAATTGTTAACTGGAGTATGCAGACTCAAATGACATATTAAGAGCAGTAAAAAAGTACAAATAATATAAACACTTGGAAAAAGTTTTAGCTTAACTTGGTTTAAATTCTGCAAACAAAAATTTCCTACTAAGCACTTTTTGATATCCAATCAATCAGTTAACCAACAGATTAGGCCTACACTGTATTGATGATGAGTCCAGCAAAAGGGCTTAACTTTTTCACATGTTGATGTTAGAAGCATTTTTTTTTCTGCAGATGTGACAAATGATCAAGTGCACAATCATATAAAGCTGGTTTTGCATTTTAGACAATAAGCTGTTTTCTGATAAGAAAAACATTTATTTACATAATTTTAATGTATTTTTTGACATTGTATAAGAAGGCTTTAAGTGGTTAAATTAAAATATTTGTAGAATCTGCTTTCAGATTAGCTTTCAGGAAGCTAATAATTTTTGGATTGCGACATTAATCATTTCTATAAGGCTTATTACTTAATAATCTGGAGGTAGTTCTAAAATGAGCTAAAATAAACCAAAAAGTTAATTTATCAATCAATAATGACAAATATTCATAAATATAAACAACATTATTATCCATTCTACTCCTAATTTATTTTGGCAATCTTATAGATGACTTTTGACTTTAAAATGACTATTTTATTACTTTAAAACATCCTCTTTACCAGCATTCATTAGATCAAATACATTTTGCTACAGACTGACTCTAATGTTTTTCTGTCCGCAGTTTGTGGATTTTTGGTAAATATTTAGTTTTGGGGTAAATGTACGACTGTTACGTCTCCTTATTAGAAACATCTTTGTTACGATGCATTAGAGGAAACACTGAGAACAAAAATATATGTCATTTTTAAAATTTGCATAATAATTATTATTTAAATGTTACGTCTAAATGATACGGCTCACAACTGGTTTTCTCAATGACACCGTAGAACACGAGTTCCCTTCCACCTCTCTGTCTGAAGCAAACTGTGAATAAAAAAGCGTCCTACATTATTAAGCGGCTGCACCCATGCACCTATCAGTTTCGAGCCCTAGCACTCACATCCAGAGGCCATTAGAGCGAGAGTTAAGTGCTTCTTTCCTTCCTTTCTTTCAGCCTCTTCTCGCTCTCTCTGACTGCTTCCCTTGTTGGAGGATTGAGGTCAGTTGGCTCGCGAACTGAGGCAGCCGCGCTGATGCCAAATTAAATTTATATGTGATGTATGCTCACATTCCACAACGACGAAAAAAAAAAAAAGTAGGGAGATGGGTGTAAAAATCATCGTCAGGAGAATCTATCCAAGCTCCAGACGGCTCAGAAGTGGAATAAATAACCAGTGGTTAATCTCCTGGAACTGATCTGAGAGCTGAGCTGCATTACTGCTGCTTTGGAACCACAACAATGCCAAAATCCCCCGTTTATCAAGATGCTTAACTACCAGAATAACAAACTCCTTTCTCTTCCTACGTCGTTGCATAAACATCCAACAACATGTTTTAGTTCTTCAAGGAATTTTCAGCTTTCCGGCAGTAGATTGTTGACACATCCGTGTCTCCTTAATTACCCTACTACAACCAGGAGGATCTGATGTAATCTCTGCACATTACAGCTGGGCAGACAGCTCCATCAAACATCAGCATGACCCAAATCTGCCATGACCTCCTGGTCAGGCGTATGTCACACTCACTCCCACCTAAGGAGATTTATTAGTATAAAAATCCTGGCCTGCACAGGGAATTCATTCATTCAGAATAAAGTCAAAGAAAATGAAGGGAAATGCAGAAAACCGAACCAGATGAGCGGAAAAGTCACGATTATGACTCTGTTCTCAAAGAATCAATGTTTTATTTACAACCTCATGGATGACAAAGCTTTTCATGGAAAGTAATTTAATAACAAAAACAACAAAACGTTTTTTTTCTACACTCACCACAACTTATAAAGAATATATTTAGGCAAAAAAGATAAACTTATTATTTAGAAGTAATCCAAAACTTCCTGGAGATTATTAAGCCTGAAGAACAAAAACAAAAAGGAAAAGTTGTGCTTCTTGAAGATGTTCCATTGCAAAATTCAGTAATTTCTTGAATTTCCAGAGTTTGCCGCTAATTTACATATTACAATTACATATTTTTCTAATGTTGTACACTTTACTTAAAATGAATATTTTTCCTCAAATGTACAGTAAACTGTACATGCCCTTTGAACTGCCTTGTTGCTGAAATAGGTTAAACAAATCAGCTTGATCGATTGATACAAAGTCAAATAATGCAAAAAGATTAGAGCAACTTTCTGTCCTTTTTAAATTATGACGCTTCAAAATGTAATTCCATTTAACGCGGTCCAAATGAAGTGAGATATGATGCAGTAAAACACTTGTCTTTGCAGCTGAAGTTGCATCACTAAACTTTGACTTTTTGGATTTGATTGTTGAAGATTTTCAGACACACTTTATGCAAAATACCACAAGGACAGTTTAGCAGAACAAAGTGCATTTCTATGGTCTGTATTTCATCAATAAGTGGTTGGTATTAATCCATGTATGTGTAAATTTACTGTCACAAGTCAATACTTTTAACAGTTTACTAAACAACCACAAAGTAGATTCTTCAGCTGAGAGTATTACATTCAGAATCCATGGTGGCTACATTTTTCTTCTATTTATGTTTTTCAGGGAGAAACATTTAAACTTTTGGTTATGTGGATTCATTTTGGACAATGAAGATGAATGCATTCTTAAAAAATATAGCATTAACACCACATTTTTCCTCTGAATAAGTAAAGTTCTGAATTCCTCTGAATAATAAGTGGTTGTTCTGCAGCAAGGCATAAATGAGCACCTAAAAAAGAGATATGACTTTTGTTTTCAAAGTCCCCTGAAAGTGGCATGATGTAACATTAGAGATGGAGAGAAATAAAGATAAATAAAGATGTCTGGTTTTATTCCTCTCTGAGCTCAGACTCTGATGTAGTTCACAGTCTGCAAATCAGAACTGCCTTCTAAATCAGACAGAGTCAAACCAAAACAGGCTGAAAAACAAACTCACAGCTCGCTTTCAATCTTAAGTTTTGAGTTGGTAGCGACTTCACATGTCAGTATTAACAATTTTAAGTGCAAAAGTTGAAATTCCTCTGGTCAATTTTAACTCAACCTTTCTCTATTTTGGACATGCTGCCTCCACTTACCAATAAATGAAATGGCCTCAGGGAAAAACTGCGAGAGGTTCTGGCTCCAGTGATCAGAGATAGGGATCTGTTTGTACTTGAAGTCTCCCTCGTGCTCAAACATGTTGGGCAGGTTGGGCGTGACGTTGAGGATGTACTTGATGTTGTACTTGCTAAGCACATCCAGGTTTGCAGAATCTTTGGCACAGCCCAGGTAAAGGTATGGCAGGATCTGGACGGGGAAGGCGGGCTGGTTGTTGGGGAGCGGGCTGCCCTCCGACTCCGTGGCGCTGCTCGGCTCTCGGTCGGACTCTCCGTCCGAACAGTCAGAGCTGATGCGGAGTCCGCCCAGGCCCAGGACCGAGGTCGGCGGGGAGCTGCTGGGGCACGAGCAGTCCAGATTGGTCTCACAATGTTCTGGATACTCGGACTGGAATTTGTTGAATCCTCCTGAAGATGATTAAGAAAATACAATAAATGTAATTTAAACATCATTTTAAAATGTTATACTTGATCTACCATGAAAGGCAGTAATCATTCAGTTTGATACAGCTGCTTGAAGAGGAAAATAAAATTTATCAGCCCAAATTTTTAATTTCCTTCCGCTGTTGCATCCTTTTTGATGATCACTTTTTACTTTAAAAACTATGAAGCCAACTTCTAGTCCTCAAGAAATCGTTGACCTCTTTGTTTATAAAAACCTTTGACCTTATTGGCCCTCACATGCTCTAAATCTATCTATTTTAACTTGATCTGTTCCAACCTGCTGTTGTCAAATCAAGGCTGAAGCTCAGATGAATCTCAGCCAAATAAAGATAAAAAATGCAGCAGCCCTTCATTTAAATTACCATTTTCTCTAACTTCACACTCCTTGTTTTGTTAGATCAAAAATTCATGTTTGGGACTTCCAATAAAAACTAATGAAATTGTTTTATTATTGAAATATTATGGGTGATAAGTTTCATTTTATGATTTTAATTATTGAAATTAAATACATTTACTGAAATGCTGGTGCTCTGCGCACCCTTTATCGTTTTTCTTATGTTTATTTTCTTTAATATCCATCTTTATATCTTGTTTTTCCTTTGATTTAATTTTTCGCTGTTGTTTTTGCTTTTACATTGTGAAAGCTGAAAAATAAATAAATACTAATTACTTTACCGTGGACGATGAGACGTTTTTTTTTTTTATTTTATTTTTTTCTAATTTTCTGTCAGATCTCATAAAATCTTGGCATCAAACTCCAAAACATTTTATTATCTATATGCTTCATAAACTATGAGACAACACAACACTGAAGTTAGCTTCTGATTTGGAAGTGTGGAAAAAGCAGCACTAACCTGGATCTGATTCAAAATCTGTAAAACAACCCAAGAAATCGAACCTGGATTAACCAACACTAATCACTGCTTCTTTCGACATAGTCTGCAATATTTAATACAATAACTGTTGTTTGTAAAAATGTTAAATTATTTTTTCTTTTATTTGGAGTCAGTTAAAGAAACACCAGTCCAGTGTTTGGCCCCAGGACCAAAGCACTGAATCTGCTGTTTTCTTTTAATGACTAAACATTTATTTGTCTCAGTCGCTCAGAATAATTAGACTGATGCACCAATCAATTGGCCAGAGATCAGAATAAACCAGTTTCCCTACACCCAGTTGTAAGCTGATAAAATGCTAAAAAAAAATCTTACTTTCTTAAAATTTCACTCATGTATCAGGATAATCAACTCCCACCACATCAACCAGCAGCATGTATATTGAAAAGTAATCACATAACAGTTAAGGACATGTGACGCATAGATCCATTCATTTTGTTTTTGAGAGTTTTTACAACTATCAAGGAACATGCAATGTTTTTTTCTAAATTATATAACAAAAAGAAAATACATTTCTCAAAATGGAAAATGGCAGATCAGACCTGAAAGACAAGCTCATGACAAACGATGTCACTCAAGTGTGGGTCGGTGTACAAAGCCTTGTATTTATCTTTAAAACTTTTAGAAGAAAGGAATAAAGAAACATTTTTCCTTTTTTTTTTATTCCTGCATAAGGATAAAAGCAAATTCAATACTTTTATGGGCTGAAAGAATAATAATTAAAAAATGTCTGCCAGTCTTTATAAAATAGAGGACAAATATTTACCATTCTGAGTAATGATGCAATGATGAAGTTAGTTTTTGATGTGGTACCTGACTGGATTGGATAACAGAGGAGCAATAACACTTAGAAACCTTTCAGATTTAAGATGTAATAATTTATACTAAGCACAGATTATTTAAAGGACATTTGGTGTGTTAGAAATAGAGAAAAATCCTGGAAAAGCATGTCTTCTTTGGCAAACATTCAGGTTGTAATGCAGGATATCATTTAAATATAAACTTATCTTTCCTCATATCCGTCGAGCCAGGAATAAGGAAAGAAATTTCTATATTTTTCAAGTTTGTGTAGCAAATCATAGATCATAATATGGGTGTGCAAGTGAATCCGAATCAAATATCTTGACAGAGCAGGTGTGTTTCTCGATCTCCTTTAAACAACAGTCTGTCCTTCCGCAGTGATCAGGCAGATAAAGGGTAACAACGTGTCATTTTCTTGAACATAAGCATGAAAACAAGGCGGCCAGACGCGCTTCATTGAGAAAAGCTGAGCGCTGCGGAGAATCAGGACAGCCAGGCTCGGCAGCAACACTTCACAGCTCAGTGGACTTTTTGTGAATGGCAGCCAAGCTTGTGACTCCCCGTCAAACACATCCATTATCCACGGCTCACATACACTCAGGTCCACTCTGTTACACCCGTCGGGTTTAAAAGCTGCATTTTCTTTAATGTAGAGCTGGGGGGATCTCTCTAAAGAACGCCGTGCGCCCTGGTTCCTCTCTCCATTCATGAAAAAAAAAGGTTGCCTTTTCCTGAAGGAGCACAACATGGCGGGGCTATTTCTACTAAACACACGGTGTTTATACGCAAACATGCATTCATGAGTAGTATAGTTTCTGAACAAACTCAGTTTTTGTATTTTTAGGGGAATAAAATGCGCGAGGAAGATCAAAGTTTGAAGGCAGTTCAAGTTGAAGGGTCAGGTTTGTTATGCTGTATTTAATAACCAAGAGAAGAAGCCATAAAGTCAGACTCATTTCTAGTTAATTACAGCTTTAGTTTGCGGATTAACACCTAACAAATGTTATATGATTGTTCAGGAACTAACTGGTACCATGTGTGTTTAAAGTGACAAGTTATAACCTCAAATCTGACAGAATAAGTGTAAATAAACCTCTTACCCTCCAGATAGAAAGCCTTGCAGCCGTCGTCCCGCAGCTTCTGCAGCAGCAGCCCCATCACGGAGCTCCCCAGCCCGGACTCGTGTCGCTCCGACGTCGCCTCGTCGTACAGGAGAACCACGTCCGTCTTGCACCGCTTGACAAATTTCTCCTTGTCCTCGTTGTTGGGGATGATGGAGCGGATGGGGAGGTTTCCCTTCTTCAGCCTCCGCAGCATGAGGCCCGGGATGGCCAGGTTGATGGCAGACTCGATGTGCGACGACTCGTACAGCTCATGGGGTCTGCAGTCCAGCAGCAGCAGCGCGCCGGCCCCGGACTCCAGCTCGTCCTGCAGCCACTCCACGCTCTTACTCGACATCATCATCACAGTCACGATCACTGAGCCTCTGCACAGATGATCCGTTTTCATCGGGGAAACGTTAGCCCACCTGTCCACTTACGGGACATTATGGCGACACAACAGAATCGGAGGGAATCGAGCGAAAAAATAAACAAACAAACAAAGAGAAAATCACGGCGTTAAACTTCGCTCCACCTCCAGCACCGCCGCCGCTCCAGCTCCAGCTCCAGCTCCAGCGGGCGCTGCGCACCCAACACGCACTTCCACACGCATCCAACACGCACACCGCGATGCCGCTCTGTTTGGAGCAGGAAACTTGAACATGCAGAGCTCTCTTTCGCTCCCTCGCTCGGTCCGACTGAAGTGGATGTCAGTCCAGTCCATCGACGTCCATTCAGCGAGTCCACTCCAGCCCCCCCTCCCCACCCGCGGGTCGTCCGCAGAGTAACGAGCTGGACCGCAGATGTCCACTTAGCGCATTCACATGTGAGTTAAGGCTGAACGGCTGAGGCTAAAGCCCAGGATCAGTGTTAATATTTGACATGCCTACCCACAGAGAGCCTCTGGTTTGTCATTTCCTCTGGATGCATTAAAGAAGAAGCTCTGCGGGCTTGTCACTGAGAAGAGGGAGGAGCTGAGAAATTTAAAGGTGCACACATTCAAGCGACTTTAACCACCCAGCATCCATTCATGGTCTAACTCTGAATTACACACTCAGAAATTATAATCCGATTCATGGTTCTGATCGTCCTAGTTCAAATATACTCTCTAATATAATGTTTTAAATGAACAGAATCCTGGAAAAGAGGACTGAAAATGTACTAAAATGAAGTCTACTTCCACTATTACCTAACTCACTTGTAGAGTTTGTCATGTTTCAGCTAAAAATTTCAACATATTTTATCGCAATCTTTTGCAATCGTCCAACACAGTGACAGACTGCTGCGTCCTAAATGCACAAAGGAGCGTTACTGCAGATCCTTCCTCCCAGCAGCAGTCAGACTTTATAACCATCACTGCTCCTAAAAACATCAACCAGCCTCTACTGGCTTTAACACAATCATCTACTCTGTTGTTACTCAACATTTCTGCTCTTATTGCACATCTATTTTTCTGCACTGATATTAAAAATAGTCCATATTTTTAAAGTTCAATCATAGACATTATGTAATAATTAAAAAAAATCAGACTCAGTTGCACATCCCTTGGATCATGAGTCTGATATTACTGTTTTAAAGATTTTATTTCATAATATAATGTATAGTAATGTATATAGTCTTGTACATTACTATTATTACTATACTGTCCGGGTTAGCCTTTAGAAGGGCTTGCAGAGGCAGTAATCCATGGCTGAAGATTTTTTTTTTTGTTTGGCTCTACAGATTTTTTTTCTTTTTATTTAAGGAAGGTGTGTTTTGCTGACATTGTATTTGATATAAGAATCATCAACCCATATCAGGGGAGTTGTAATAATATTTGGGGATTTCTGAATATAAAAAATACCCAAGTATTTTAAAATTATGAAGTTGTTATAATGTTTTGAGGGAACAACATGGAGTTATTAAACTTACCATCATCAGTTGGTATCACCAGCTTCTACCGAATTATGTATAGGACTACATATTAATGTACTTTAATTTGCATTAGCAAAATAATTTTTGTTTAGTGGATAGGGCACTAAAACTGCTTCCAGCCCAGGGGAACACAATTCTTGTAAATCCGGCCCCGATTTCTGTAATTGTTAATCTTGTTTTTTTTTATATTTTACTTCAACACTGGGAAAATGCTTTATGTGAACTTTTATATCTGTAAGTCCAGTTTTGCTCCTAATTCAGCTTCAATAAAACATGCCACTGGCCTCAAATTTAAATTTATGTTTGCTTAGTAACTAAAATACTTCTATACTTGTATGCTTTGTGTTTAGTTTCACAAATTTAAAACCTTGAGTAGAATATAAACTGAATATAAACAACGATAAAGAGTTTAGTTTTCTTCTTCAATCTCACAGAGAGAAACTAAACTACATGCCTTGTGAAAATGTGCTTCCTAAAGCACAATTACCAGTTTTTCTTTGGTATTCTGAACGCTCTCACTCAGGCCACCCACTGCATACACCTCCACATGTTACACTCTTAAATAAATTACTGGAAGCATTTCTCACTGAGAGACAGCTTTTATTCTCTACAATCACAGAACAAATCACATAATCAAATGATGGCTTTCTGCTCTTTTTGAGTTGTATCTTCAGATTCTGCGTGATGATCAGAAAAACACTCTAGTTCTATATGTCTCAGCAGGTGGACTAAATTGTGCAAACAAAAACATTCTGCCGATGTTTAAGACCAGCTGGAAACTCCAAATTCAATTTCTTTTTCTTTTTGATAAATGTATTGATTGTATGTAAGAGCAATAATATTGTGTTATTTACAACACTCTTTGAGGTGAAAACTGGGACTGAGGGAAGAAAAGGATTTAAAATAAAGCCGGAGAAAACAGATGTGAAAAGAAATTATTCCAAGAAATATCTATGGTTCATTCAGACTGCAAGAAAGAGTGTTTCTAGCAGATAACAGGAAGGCTGAGTGTGTTACAAAAAAGCTGATCTGCTTTATACTTTTCAGCTTTTAATTCATCCTGTCACAGAACATCTCAAAGTTAAAGTAAGATCTATTTTATATCCAAGGAGAATGCTGATTTATTAATGCTACTCACACCAATATTTGATAAGACAGATCTAATGACTTTTGTCTTTCATTAAAATGATATTAAGACCCTGTTTTACAGTGACTGATCTCCTAAACAAGAAGATGAGGTGGCCTCTCTTTCTATAATAGGCCTAAATAATTAATGAATGCCTGTAGCAGGAAGGCTTGGAAGAGAAGAATCAAAATTAGCAGGACAAATCTTACAAAAGCTGAACAGTATCTTCTAAAAAAAGAATAAAATATATCCAAGGCAGCATACTAATGATTCAGCTGCCATTGTGATGCTGTTCATTTTAAGTAAAAACTCTTAATGCAATGTGTTTATTCGCCATCTCAACAATTGTTTATAATTTTTTTACTTTAATCCAGAGTCTTCCTCATCAGTTCTCTTCATCACTGCTACTCATGAAAAATATATTATTTCACATTCTTACTGGGCGTCACAATGGCGCCATGTAGGATATTCCTCCATATGTAACAGCTTGGCGGTTTGCCTACTACTCTAAACAAACCATCACTACACATCACCATGGATGACCTAATAAGGCATCAGCAGGTTGTGACAGAGGCAGAGAGGAGGAAAAGAAGAGCGTTTGATTTCCTCACAGCTGCACAGAGGAGGAGTAGGGGGATGCACCAGCTGCAGACAATGGCTCTTTATCCTCTCCAGTGACTTACACACAAACACAAACACACACTTGGACACATGCTTAAACTTTAGGGCTCTTGTGTTTCCACTCCCTTCATGGACAATAACAGGCTCTCTGAGGAAGAGTGTGCGTGTTTTTGTTTTTTCCACAACTTCACTCCATTACTTAACCAAATTATCATCATTGATTTAGAGAAAAATAAGCAATGCTTAGCAGAGTTTTGCAATGTCAACAACCCAGTGGGTGACAGTATTCATACGTGTTCTTCTAAACATGAACACAAGCAGTCGTTCCTTTAAGCACTTTTGTTTACTTATAGCTAGTTCATAAATAAAGTTTGGTTTGCAATAATACTTTTTACTTCAGCTGAACATTAGTATTTAACTGCTTACACTGCAAAACTCAATCTAACCAAGTGTTTTTGTCTAGTTTCTAGTTCAAATATTTTGGTGCGCTTGAAATAAGAGAAATCAAATTTACAAGTAGCTTTTTAGCAAGATATAATATCCTTAATATGTATACAAAATAATTTACTAGCCCGACCAACCATATGGCGAAATAATCCACTGGCAGATTATTTCACTTATGGTATATATACAATAATCTATCTATCCATCTATCCATCCATCCATCCATCATATATTCTTCAACTTTTAGGGTTAGGGTAACCCTAACCCTAACCCTAAGTTAAAGAAATAACTTTAAGCTAACTGGCTTTGAAAACTAAAACTAAAACTTACGATATTGCATTACAATCAGATTCAACTGTTAAATATATATATTTACATTGCAATAAATAATTGAATCATTAATTAATTTAATTGGATTAATTTGAACTGACCCGATTGGATTTTGTTTGACGTTAATTAATTTGTCTTTTTGGTTTGTTCAGTGCCTTAAACCAATATTTACTGTGAACTAATGCTACATAAACTGAACTAAATGTAATCCAAAACATGTTTTGATACTGTATCAGTAGTACCAGGTAATTTCATTCAAATAAAAGTTTTTTTTTTCACTAACATGAGGTGTTTAAGAAAGCCCTGACCTTTACATTGATGACCAGATTTTCTGACCTCTGATTAGGTTTTAAATGCATAAACATCAGGTGATCTTAAATAATCCAAAAATGTGGATATATCTGTTGCATGAATCAGTTTATTAATTACAGCAAACAGTTACATTTTTTTGTTATTCTTAATGTTGAGGATCTTTGATTTTCTTGTTTTGCCTCAGACGAGTTTAGCTTTCACAGCACACATGTTTTTAATTGATGTCTCACCATCGGTCTCTCACACTTAATTTGCTTTGGTGGGGTAGACCCCCTGAAAGATCACTCAGGTTGTTACACCTGACACTATTTCTTAAAGCAGAAACACATGTGCAATGTATAAAACTTGTATTCTCTGTTTTAATAAATGTCAATAAAAGGAAACATTGTACTGTCTGTACAGCTAGTCATATTTTTTTTGGTCCATCTGGAGTTTTTCACTCTTGAACAATATTAAACAGACGATTTCTAAAGCACATAATCAGCTCTAATCTCTGGAAAATTACAGTCAGAGTTCAGGGAAGTCAGCATGACAGCCCAGAGGGATTTAAGTTTTATGTCCTCAACATAAAAAGTACCTGTTCATTAAAACAGCAGATGTAGCTGTAATTCATCCTCGTTTCACAGGATTTGCCGTACTTTATCCTGTATAAATCAATGCAGTTAATCAAATAATTAATCTTCCTTCTAACCATCTCTGCAGACCAGATTTCCTTTTGGTCTGTGGTCTCTTTAAAGCAGCAGACTGTGGTTTAAACCCACTCACCTTAGTGACAGAACGAGGGGCCGCCCGTCTCCCACACAAACGCTGGCATTTGCTCCTCTGTTTCCTTTACCCTCAAACATCATGTTGTCAACACATAAAACAGCCTTAGAAACATATCACATATCTGCTCTTGAATTTAAAACTGAATAAATCGGACATAAACAACCACTGACACCAGAATAATAATTAAAAAAATATCACAGCTAAACCTTTAACAGAAGATGCAATCTAGTGACTAGTGAAATCAAGTTACCTTAAATTTAAAACAAATATATTTTTCATGTGCTAAAACTACATATTTGATTCATTCTTTTAAAATACATTTCTATCATTTTTGTGTCCTGAAAAGCTTAAAATATATATTTCTATGTTCTTTTAATTATATCTCACTTTCCCAATGTTTAAACATTTATCAAAATGCATTATTTCTACCTAATATTGGAAAAACTAAATATACTGCAGTATCCAATAACATATTTTATTTAAATTACCGGTAAGTAAGTTAAAGATGCTTCTAGTATATATATATATATATTTCTTAAATAAATAAAATTAAGAAGAAAAGGAACAATATGTACATGCATGTGTATTTACATCCATTTGTTTTATAAATAAAGATAAAGAAAAAAAAGAAGGTAATTTGAGGTTGTACAAATATTTAGTTTCACAGGAGACTAGCTGACTGCTCTGGCTGTAACGTGTTTATTGTGTTTGTCAGAAAGAAAGTCTGGGGGAACAAACTGTCTCTGTAGTGCTGACCTGAAGGTAAAAGCCTAAACAGTTTGTGTCCAGGATGTGTGGGGTCTGCACTGATTTTAGCTGCCCTTTTCTTGAACCTTGACTTGTACAAGCCCTGGATCGAGGAGAGGTCAGCTCTGATCTGGTCCTCTCAACAGAACATGATATAAATACTTAAAAAAGTCTATTTTACATAATTTAAAATCCATATTATTGTGGTAAAAGCCCAAACTTTACAAAGTAAAAAAAGTACACCCCTATTAGATTCTAACCGTAGAGATATTACAGAAAATTAGAGATCAAAATAAAGAGCAGCAACAGTGAAATAAAATATATTGGCCAAGAACAGCGCAGGCCTTAAGCTGGGTTTGAATGAGGTGTATGAACCAATCTGTCAACAGAAACATTAACCGAGGAAATCCACCATAAAAATGACTCACCAAACATGCCCTAAAAATCCCTCTGCTGCTCTCAGATTGGATTATCTACAAAAAACACATTTAAAGTATTTGTTCACAGCTTGCAAGAGTAATTAATCAATCACAGCACCAACACGACAAACACAACGACTCTCTTCACTGGGCATTTAAGTCTTTTGTATAAAGAAACCATAACCCTGCCTAGTGTATCTAATCCCCACGCAGAACAAACACACTGTACCTACATAGGCAGGGTTGTAAACCCACTGAGGTGACTCATCGTATGTTAACTCAGTATTCACCTCCCCATCTTTCTCTCTTTCATACTCTCGCACATAAACTGCAAACCTCACCCCATTATATAACAGTGAAAGCTCAAAGTCAGGACCATAAAGACAGATGGTCAAAGGTGGCCAAATCACACTTTAACAAGTTGTTCTACCTCCGTCTCTTTCACTTTTCTTCCCGATGCCTAAGCTCAGCTCAACCAAGAAATGTGGTGGAACAGCCCATCGACACATTACTGCTGAAAACAAATAAGAAGAAGGGTTTTCTATAACTTTCAGTTTGATTTCATCTAAATTTAAATACAGCCAGACAACAGAGATGAGGAAGATGTGAAAATTTGGAGTGAAAGGAAGCTGAAAAAGAAGCCGTGCAGAGTCCTGCTCTGGGTGATGGACATGTTTATTTGGGCTGCATGGCTGCTGTTGTGAGCTGGATGTTTATAACCGGTGTCAATAAGTGATCAATACGTCCAAGAACAATAAACAACTTGCAAATGTTTAATGGGTTTTCTTTTTCTGGTGCGCTGTTTATTATGTATTCACGTCATTTATGAAACTGCAACACAACACAGCTATAAAATAAAACATTAAAACAGACATGAAAAACATTTAAATTTTGTGCTTCAGTGTTTGACTTGAATGTCTTGATGTTTTTCTGCACACGTGTTTCTACTTATTCAAGTTTTTAAAGGTAATCGAATGAAAAAAGTGGACTGGTCTCTGTTATTTTGGGTTTTGTTTTTATTCATGTGTTGTCAGGAAATCAGGAAATGGATTGATAGATTGGGGTCTCATCCTCAGTACTGCAGGTGCTCAGGTCTCATAAAGAAAGAGTCGAGCCAAAATGTGAACCTCTCTATTTACAGGAGAGTTCATGATCTGAATCCTATCTATGTTAACAAGAGATGTGTCACAATCGAAAGAACAAGATTTCAGATAAAATCAGAGAAATGAGCTTCCTTTATCGGATGAGAAGCACAGAATGCAGAGAGACAAAGTAAGGAAGTTGAGATGTTTAGGTTTTTATGTTACTCCATAATTTATATATTATATTTTTACCTCACTTGGAAGGCAAATTTTTAATTTCACTTGAGTAAAGATATGTTAAAGTAATACTAATTTTGAGTATTACCCACCTCTGGTTATTATTTATAGTGGGTGACATCTGCCATCGTTTAGGCCTTTTCAATAATGATGGAGAGATCATTCCAACAGGAATCTATTTTCAGAGACTGACCTGAAATTATTTTGTAGCACAGAAAAACATACAGAGAAGCCCAACATTATTCATATGCTGACAGATTTAGATTTAAAAATATTTTTATTCAACAGCTGGAAACACACGCCTGCCCTCTCTGACTCTGCAAGGCTAAGCGAGTAAAGATGACAGATGATTCTTATTAAAGTTTCTTTTAAAGAACGTAATAAAAGAAAAAGATATTTAAAAAGAAATGTATCTTATTTTATTGACACTTTTAAAATGTATAAAAAATCTTTGACATTAAAGTCATCAAGCTCCTCCTCAGGTTTCTGCATGCTGCTATGTTCCCTCAGCAAATGTTCAGATTATTACTGTATATTATTTTTAAATATCAACTTGTGTAAACCAAAAAGATTAATAATTTTCTGACGATAAAAATAAATCAAGAGTATGGTTTTAGAAAAACATTCTACCTGGAAACAAGTAACATTATACTCTCCCTGACTCTGAAAATTAGCAATAAACTTTTCCTTTTATCTAGTTAATCTGTGAACTTCTGTCTTGTATTAAGGCTGACCTTGGAGTGGGCTTTGAATTTATGACTTTCTTGTATCTAAAACCTTAATGTCCAGAGTCATAATGTTAGATTTGTGTTTATATAAGACAGTGAGCTCATTGTGCACACGGCACAAAAACCAGTGAACTTTGCAGACACGGTTCATTGTTGGTCGTCTTAAATTATGGGTGTGTGTCGGAAGTTTAGAGATCCAGGTGAGGTTTGGGTGAGGCAAGGCTTTAAGAGGGGGGCTGGTGCTTTCTGACTTATCACCAGGTTTGCTTTATGGGCTTGGTCGCTGTGAAGCAGGTCATTATTTTAAACACTTAGCACACCTTTACACACCTTCAAGTGTGTGTAACCTAGTTTTGTGTTTGTGACTTTGGCAGTGGCAATACGTAACCTTAGAGAATTCATGATAGTACTTATTATTACGATTGTAGCTAGAAACTGTGGCTCTAGTAGCAGGACAGATGAGGCAGAATAAAAAAAAAAGATCCCTTCCCCTTTAGGGCTGGACTTAAAAGATGGTTTTGAATCAGAAGCTGCAGCGTGGGCTTGAAGAGCAGAGCGCCAAACCTCAGCTTTTAAGCAGGGCCCGGTTTCAGAAGGGGAACGTAGGAGAAGCACGGGGGTAGTAAAAGCAAGAAGGAAAAGGGGTGGAGAAAGAGACGAGGATAAGGGGAGGTTTGATCACAGAAGGTCAAAGGCTCCAGTTTCTGTAAGTTACTATGAACCAGTAACACAGCTGCTTCGCTTTCATGTCTTTTCAAGATGTTGATTTTGTGTAACTGGAAGACAAGTTAATGTGTAGGGCAAACACTGCACAGAGGGGATTAGTATTTACTACAAGACATTAGTGAGACTGCACAAAGTTGATCGAAAACCCTCAAACCTTTAAACTGATCCAAGAGTAAACACCCACAAGGAAATGTGATACTGGAGAGATGTCAGAGGGAAAGAAGGGATTAAATGTTTAACCTCTCAGAAAAAAACACCACTAATAATATTTCTTATCTGTTTAGTTCATAAAGAGGTGAAACTATTCTGACATTTATGAAAATTAGCATAATCCTAAAAGAAAGAAACAGTTTTAGGACCAAGAAATCATGAACAAACTATTCTTTAAATATCTTCCTCAACGTTCTGCTTTAAAATCAAACAACAGACATTGAAGGGACCCTAACCCTAACCCATGAGATTTGAGAACATCTGTCTAAATGTTACGTTTAGTACTAATCATAATAGGAAGGAAACATAACCCAGTTTTTAAATTGAAGGCCGCTGGTCTTCATGTTGCTCCTCTTTCTCTAATAACCTCTGACACCTTCACTTCACCGATCTCAGAAAAATAATTATCACAGGAAACTCTTTGAATAATTCTGTGACATTGGATTTTATTTAGGGAAGTTATCTGAACACAAACACATGCCACACTAGATTTTATCAGAAGAAATAAAACTGGGATTTCACTACACAGATATGTCTTATTTGTCTTGTTAGAGTTTGACCTCAAATCCCCACAAACGTTTTAAAGTTTGGTGTTGTTACGGAACAAAATGTCATAAAGGTTAAATCGCAAGGCACATCATTGTCCATTTACAAAACTAAAAGGAAACGGTCATTCAGTATTAGCTACTAATAAAACAATTATCTTATACTTTTAGAAAGAGACAGCTTGAACTATTTTCTAAATGTTATATTCAACATTGTCCCCACTAAGTGGTGTGTCTCAAAATGCAATTGAGTTTTATCTGATACATGTATTCAGGTATGTTTTTACTCAATATTTGAAGTACTGGAGAAAAAAATGTCTTTAAACTTGTAAAAATGTTGCTTTCAATTCTGGGCTGTTTTTCATCATTCCACTTCCGTTCTTCCGAAATTAGTCAGAAGGCAGGGAGCATGAAACACTTATTTCATACATCGATTTAACCACAACTTCCCTTTCAGTTATTAACAATGATTACAAAATGTACACTTCAGTGTTTTAGCCAGTTCAAAGTACAAGACCAAAGCCGGTTTAACTTGTGAGTCTAAGAATACACCCTGGCTGAATAACGTGGATAGGTTGTTGATAAATCATCCAGCAGCGGTCTGGGTGTTATCTCTATTGCATAAGAGTATAACATAATGTTCGAGGAAGAATAATAAAAAGGAGAAAAAGAGTGCAAAGACCTGACACACTGAACTAGAAAAGCACTAAAACACACACACAAGGAGGCCAAAAGCAGCTTCAGCTACAGCACACCAGTGAAAATATATCCAGATGTTCTCCTCATAGGATAACCAACCCCCTCCTACACACACACACACACACACACACGCCCGCATGTGGCCACACATGGGCTACATAAAGCAGCAGCCTTCCCCACAATTTTTTTTCCTCTCACCCACAGACACAACCAAGCCGCTACATTGGTACTTGTGAGAAAGCTACATGACACAATGCATTTTGTAGGGACATAAATACTAAAAAACTAAATATTATCCCAATTTCTTTATAGCACTAGCACAAAACTAAGAAATATGATTTAAAATCTAAGAAGGAAGCGTGTTGGTAGATGAATAAGACACAGAGTTGATGTTAATGAGCGACAATCTGGCTTTAATTATGGAAAAATGTATGACATTACAGCTTAAAATGAACAAGAATGAATACTTAGAAACTCATGCAAATTATTGGGGGCTTAAGTAGAACTGTGTCAGCCGATAAAACTAATATCAACTAAAATTTTAGGAGGAGAAATCAGAAAAGTTTGTCCCAAAATCTAAAATAACTCGACCTTTGAAAGACGTTTCTCATTTAACCCATATTCTCCTCTCTCTCATGAACTAAACTGAATCCTGGTCCTCTTAGAGGCATCCATATGAGAGAACTCAAACACACACACACACACGCACACCCCCGTTATTGAGCTTTCTCTTTCAGCCCCCTTCAGCCGGAGCTCCTGGCAGGCTGTCTGTTTGAGGCCCATAGCAAAGGGAGCTGTTTTCTCTGGCTAGAGAGCATTTTGTGTGTGTGTGTGTGTGCGTGTGCGTGTGCGTGTGTGTGTGTGTGTGTGTGTCTGCGGGCCCCAGACAGGAAGGAAGAGAGTGGGCCCGGCAGCACAGCTCCAGAATTCCGGTTTTATTTTCTTCTTTTTCCATCAGTGCAGAGGCAGCGTCGAGTCTTAAAGGAACAGTTGTTAATATTTTCTTCATGTCGTTCTCTCACATCTGATACCCCACCCACCTCCCTTCCACTCATCCTGACTCACCAACCAACTGCGCATTATTACCTCTTGAAAAAATAAGAAATAAATGAAAATAAGATGGATTGCTCAAGCTCAACTCACACAACACTTTTACTTCGTGACCAAAACTGTAGCTTTGGCTCATTTGAAGCTTCTACTAATGAAATCACTGCTCTGGGTCTAAAACATATGGATTTTTGGATTCAAACACACCTGTAGTGTCTTTTTGTTCTTTGCAAAATATAATTCGACAGATTCTGGCAAAGCAAGGGTTGGAAATTACTTGCTAGGATCACCTGATGACACAGCTCACAGCTCTCTTCTAGGGACAATTAAAGCAGGAAAGTCAACCTCCGTCCGGTAACTGTTGCAGCTCAGAGGACCGCAGCAGTAAAAAGTAACCCATGACTTCATTAATCTGGTTCAGAAGACACATTTTCTTTGACTCAGCACACAAACAGCCCTCACTGTTACGAAATAAGACCCAGTACCTCCTAATTAAGGTTGAGAATGTAAAACATTTATTTAGGGAGAGGAAACAAAAACAATTACTTCAGAGAATAAATGGTTGAGGCACAGAAAGACCAAAAATAAAGTAAAATTAGATTTTCTGAAGAAAAACTATAAAGCAATTAAAAAAATTTCTGGCCGTCAACAATTCTCAACAGAAAATAAACAAACTCTTTAATTTCGCCAGGATTTTTCCAGACCCTGTAATGCTTAAGCCCAAAACTAAGAAAATTAAAATGTAAACAAAAGTTTAAAGGAGCTTCCCAAAAATACATCAAGGCCTCTAATATCTTGTAATTGTTGGTTTGTTTTTTTTCTTTACTACGGTAAGGAAAATCTAAACCATTATCAGGCAAATGAAAGGCACTGCATTGTCTCTTTAATTGTTGCTACGTTTAATTATTTACTAAGTTGCCATAAGGGCTTAATTCTTTCTACGCATGCATGTTGCAACTGAAGTTTGAGCATTTAGTCTCAGTCTTCGCTTGGCAAATTGAAATGCAAACGCTAAAGAGAATCATAAAGGTTGACTACAGGCAGTCGTTCTGCACACACACACACACACACACACATTATATGCATGTATAGATGGGGATAAGGCCTTTGTCAGCAGAAAACAGCCTGCACACTCAGCACTGCTGTAGGGGAACTTCTCTAATATTCAACTCTTTCACCTCTGATATCTGTGTGTGAAGTAACCTGTGCATCAGCAGGAAAGCTCAGAAAGCATTTGTTTGGTTATGCAGCTTGTTTGACTGCAATTGTACGCTGGCATTTTTTGTACGCTGCCTTTGCAGCATTCGCTTAAGTCTTTTTTTTTTTTTTTTTTTGTAATCATCAACAGTGTTGATTTGGCCACCTTCTTCCTTCGTCTCGATTTTGGAGATGCAGTCCAATCTCCATCTGGTTCTCCAAACACTCCTTGAGCTTGTCCTCCGTCAGTGTCAGCCGCTGCTCGAGGATCGAAACCGTCTGGGTGGAGAAAGACGGGGACCAGAGAGGGTACAGATGGATGTTAGAGAGCGGCCGCACAGAATCAGAGTGAGGGTACTGACTTTATAATGGTAATGCAGACACATGTTCGACACAGAGATTCTGCCTGCTAGATGATCCAGCTGTTTTGTGTGTTTTTTTGTTTTTGTTTTTTTAATCTGCTGCTTGAGATGGCAATGCAAGAGTCTCTGTTGTCGGTATGCAGCTCGTCTTGTTTTGCACACAGACGACACAAGAAAGTCGCTTTCCGATCCAGGGCCGACATGTGTGGGTAGTGAGATCACAGTAAAACATACTTTTCCTCTGAGCATCATCCAACACTGACAGCATTTGTTGTGTGTTTGTGCTTCTGTATTTCAGCACAGGGCTATCTGAACCTGTTTATCAAAGGAGCCACCACCTATTTCCAGAGAAGACAGTATCTAGTGAAACAGAGTCCTGGTTTTAAGTCCTTTCAACATTTACTTATATTTTTCAGTTTTTAAAAGCCATAAAGTGGCAGTATTATGTATTTTCCAGGCACGTAATGCCATTTTGTAGCTCAATTAAATAGCTATCTTACCTTCAGTTGTTATAAAAATGTTGTACATATCAAACATGACTTAAAAAAAAATTGACGTCACAATTTGATGCCTTGAAATTGGCCCTCTGTCTCTAAGAGTAATAGTTCATATGATAATCTAAGCAAATGCATCGTTCCATCAGGTGTTTGCTACTTGCTATTGTCGCTAATCTGGAGGAGCTGATTGGGAGAGTCGTAGGGGAGGGATGCTCCTCAGTACAAATTAATATAACCAGAACATGATTTTATGATATGCAGACAAATCTCCAGTTGCTGGAGAGTTGTCTGAGATCGTATCTTGGCGTCATGTCAATTCAGTCTCACTACGGATGGATGCTTTTGTTTAGTTTATGCAAAGTTCAGACACTGCAGTTTGAATGTTTTGCATTATGAGAGGATTCAGCATACTTGAGTAGTAAGAAGAGGTCATTTGAGATCTGTTGCCTTGGTATCATCTCAAACAAGTCACTCTATTGTTCTCTAAACTCAACAAGACATTTTTGTCCACTGTATTTCAGTAAACTGTCTTCACCATCAACCTGAGATGCTGTCATTTGTTTGGCTGAGCTATTTCTGGTAACAGCCAAATGAACTGGTGTATCACACAAACTGGCTAGAGTGTGGATTTAATAAAAACGTAGTAAAAAGGTGATACAGTTAGCTTAACTCTCTCTAAGAAACATGTGTCAATCATCCCTTTTCCATTTTTGACCTACAGTAACTTATTTTCTGAGCTAATGTTGCCTTTTGGTGAACACAGTGGTAAATATAATCAGACAAATGAAGATGTTCAGGTTTGGGGCAACAGAAACATCCAAGTATGTCAGCATGTCTTGACCTGAAAATCTTCAATATGTTATTTCCTGCGCCAGCGAGAGTAATTTAGACATTCCTCATTTCTGGAAAGCGGCAAAGATGAGTCACTTCCTATGCAATTACCAAGCAGCCGAGTGGGGAGAAACACAACAACAAAACTCTTGTTTCATGACTAAATATTTAGCCACGGCGTAGTGTAGTAATCCTCGCCTTTTCACAACGTTAATGGCTTTGCATCAAATCCCATGCTATTTAATTTACGTCATTTTGTTTCTCTGGTCTTTAGAGATGTCGCACCAGGTTTCCATAATGATTGCACTCATTTATAGGTAGGTTTCAGGAAAAAAAAAAAAATATATATATATAGGGGTTTTCCACTAAACCAATTCCAGTAGCAGATGTTAGAGCTGGTTCCCAACTGGTTTCATAAAGTTAGTCAGGAATTTGTTTTGTTTCCACAACCAGAGGGCATTAATATGTCATTATGTAACTTGAGACATGTCATTCAGTGAATGTGTGATCTGGCCTCTGTATTCTAAATTTCTGTCAAAAATAACAGTGCAGAAGAAGAGTTCATCACCATGAACGGTCCCATTTCTATAGCCTCAAATCTGTTTTTATAAATTACATAAACAAGATTAGGTTAAGAGTTGAAATATTTTAATCTCTTTAAAAGAGAAAACAGCAACACTAGCTGATGGTTTATAATTATAGCTGGAAATAGTAATTAAAAGTGCCCCATCAAGCTGGTGCAAGAAATCCATTGGTTTGAATAAATACATTATAGATTATCTGGGTAAAAATGTACAAACAATTTAGTCTTGTGTACCTTCCAGTAATCTCTAAGAGGACGTTATAGTGACATTTTCAGTTTCTATATTTAACTGAAAAAGTAACTTTTAAAACAGAAACATTACCGAAATTTACAACTAAGTTGCATTAAATAACAAATACATTATTGAGATACTGATTGTCTATATCACAGGCTTACATAGAAATCAATACTTTAAATATTGCATCTTTGCATTCCTTTGTAATTGCAGTATTGCAAATCACAGCAGTGATAAAAAGTTGATACATTGTGCAGCCCTAGATGGAATTAACATGTAATAAGAGCTCAGAAAATGTTGAAACCAAAATATGATCAAACAATGCATCATTACCACAACAGAGCAATGGGTTCAACTTTGAGTGGGCGAGAGATGTTTTTATTCGGTTTGTTCAAAAAGATAACATCTCCTGTTATTTCACCCTTTTTTTAAACTTTCTTTCACTCTGCCTATCTCCTTTTTCAGGATCAATAGCAGCTTGTTCATCTCCCCGACCTGCAGCAGCTCCCCATTCCCCAACACAGCCAGGGATTGGTGTCTGTGTCTGTGACTCTGCATCCCCGAGGCACCAGCAACAATATACAGCCCTATGGTTTTCATCTGGAGTGGAAACCAAATCTTTATGCTCCTAAAAATAGAGTGAGCTGTTGCCCTCAGCATTACTGCCCTCTGTTAGAAAGTCGCATAACTTTGGGATGACGAAAGTTACAATAGTCTGAAAGTCAGAGTAAAGAAATCTGGTAATGGTGATACATGAGGAGAGAGCAACCCTTTCATCTGTATGTGGCAAGATGAGAACATTACACGTCAAAACGAAGAGATAAAAAAAAGAACTAAAGAGAACAAAACTGAGAAACAAATATAAAAAACTTTGTTTCTGGTCAACCAAAGAAAAAAGGAAGGCTCTTAATGATCTAAGAAGTTTTGGCCTGGAGCTCAGTGTTGAAGAAAAAGAAGTCATCATGTATCTCACCTTTTTATGAAATGTTAGTTTACTAGCAAAAGATGCAGATCTATGTCCAAATAAATAAGACTATTAGGACCATCAAAACTTCACTGACGAAAAAAAAAGAAGAAGAAAAAACATAGTTATGCAGGTTTATCAAGGATGTAATTACTTGGTAACAAATTTGGGTCCTAATCTATTTTTTTTTTTTTTTTTAGATTACCAGACTAAATTTCAACTCCTGATGGCGGCTTAATATCAACAACACAGCAACATAGATTCCCCATATGAGTTTGTCAACAAGTCTGGTAGGTGGAAATAGTTTAGAGAAGTTGTTAAAAATAACAAAACTTTGAGGCAAGCGGGCAATTTTGCTGATCTAATGAGTCTGGTTTTTCCATACTAATTCATAAGAGTGAACTGGCTGCTGCAGATCCAAGTTTGTTGCTCTCATGTGACCTCCTCTATGCATTTTGCTCAGATATATGTTTGAGATGTTTATGAAGCAGGAGAAAAACTTTATTGTTAATTTCTCTTTGCAAACTTCACTGAAACCTAATTATCAAGGTTTCATTTCAAAACATTGCTTGAACATGACTAAATTAGACTAGGACTTCAACAACTGCTTGGCATTTAGAAAAAAAACATTATAATAGAAAAGTGCCAGTTTGTTGAAAACTGTATCTGTATTTCCTGAGTCAGAGAAAGGTTTACAAAGTCAAGACAAGCATATGGAAGTATCTAAAAGTTTCAGCAGGTTAAATTTAAGACTTTGTTATTCAGAAGGTTTACCACATCGTGATTTTTGTCGATTTTCAATTACAGATCACTTCCTCCTTCATTACCTGTTTGCTAAATCCTGCTTAAGTCCATTTTAACACAGTTAAGAGTTGAATCTAAGACCTATATGCTTGATTTAAAACTGAATCATGAATTATTTATAACAACTTATACTGACCTTTCTTTAAATTTAAACAACTTAAATATATTTGTTAAATTATTGTTTGTGTTTCTCAGCTCTGACATGAGGGTCTGATGCCTTTACCCACAGATTAATTAACTTACCTTTTACTAAGTATACAGTAGAGGTGTAACTATTGTACAAGATCTTGTGACATCAAAACATTATAATATTTCTCGTTAAGGTAACTGATTTTTCAAGCAATAGACAGTCCTGGGCAGCCCAGTTCAATGTTTCTAAGACAGGTTTTCAACGGCGTAATAAGAAACATTGTAGTGATGAAGTGGTGAAAGCAAAGTGTTGGAAAGAGAATGAGCTTCTTAAAGAGACAGAAGGCCTTTTAAGGCATCAAATTACATAGTCAAATCACTTTTAAGCAATGTTTGATACAGCATTTTTTTTAAATGGCACTATGTGACTGGAAAATACATAATATACCTTTAAAACCAGAAATAAGGTAGTTCCAGAAGTTTGTGAAAAAAGACCCAAGTGGATAAATTCATCATAAATTGGCTTACTTTGATAAATATCAACAACCACACACATTTAGGGCACAACTAAATTAAATCCAAAACCTACAATGGAAAATCTCCACATACAGTGGACTCACTGTCTAGAAAAAGAAAAGTCACTGGTGAGTGATTTAAATAAAAGATATTTAAGAATTAACCTTGGTGGGTGGCTTGTCCCTTGTCAGTAGGTAACTATTATTATTTAACCATGAAGTGCAAAGTAATAAAAACCTGCAGGAAAAAATTAAATCAAAATCAGGACATGCAAAGAGGTGTGAGGCCAAAGCAAGAGCAGAGGTTTATTACCATTAATCTGGTAAACCAGCTTCAACTATTATTTTTTAAAATTCTGTTGACAAAAAGCTGAAATCTGTCGTGTCCTTCGATGTTTGGAACAAGAGTCTAAAATGTCTTCCATCTCTTATTTGTCATTTTTAGTGATCGTGCATCACTAAAAAACACTTATGGGTGTAACAAAAAACTGTGTGGTGCTTAAAAAAACACAAATTGATAAGAAGCAGAGCTTTTAGGGCTTAAAGTGGTTGCTGTCCTTTTCTGTTTTGTTCGATAATCTATTTTTAGTGCTGTAGGCTCAGGCTTCACACTGTGCCTTGCCTTCACCAGACGCTCACACTGAGAGTGGAGGCTAACTAGACACACTGGCACAGTGAGTCAGTGCAGAAAAAACAAAAAGATTTCTGTGTGAAGTGAGGTGAGTTAGCAATTATGGGACTATTATAAAGCGACGATTACAGAGACCTTAACAGACGCCAGCTTGAGGTGGAGCAAAAAGTATAAGTAGAAATGTATATTTCTGTTTTCTTTTTTTCCTTGCTTAGTTTTCCTAAAGGCAGCTATACTACATGTAATTTAACCAGTGATGCTTCCCTTTATATCTTACTATAGATATAGTGGTTGCTAATAAAACTGAAATGTTGCTATAAGTTTAAGAAATAAAACCTTATCTGTCAGAGTTGCTGAACAGTCTCTAAGCAGAGTTTTTTTTAAAATATTTTTCTTCTTAGGCGATTTGGTGTGAGGCACAACCACATGTTTGTCAGTACAGATCAGCACATCTTCTGCTTACCTGAGTGAGAACGTCCAGTTGACCTATGATGTGCTCCAGGGTGTTGGCTAAACTGGAGGGAACCCTTCCATCCGAAACATCAGACAGGCCTTTATCCTGGTGTGCAGGTAGTTGTGAACCCTGAGTCTGCTGGGTGGAGGGTGACCTGGTGGCGGCGTCTCTGTGGGCATGGGAGTGAGTCCCTCGACTGTGGCCGTCACTATGGCCGAAACTAAGAGTGCGAGCCGTAGTTTGAGTGTTTGGTCTGTTAAGGTGCTCGGCTCTTTCGAAGGTCTGGAAAGAAAGCAACAGGAGAGAAGTTGGACAGTCACTCTTACTGGATTTCATCATTACAGGAAAACTAAAAACAGGGAATTTACCACGCAGTCAGCTGGTGACAGGAATTGACTCCGACAGCAAAAATTTGACTTATCAGTCAGTGAATCCACAACAACTAAAAGATCTATTTGTGCTACCAATGCCAGGTAATTGCTGTAAACATCAACAATAAGAAACTAAGTTAACCATTTATAATAGTTTTTTAATATAAAAAACTTTTTTTTTGTATAAAAAACTAATATAAAACTATAAACAATAAACAAAAGAAGAACAAAATGTGCAACAGGCTAATATATAGGAAACTAAAAAGGTACATGCGTTACTGATACATGCAACCAATTAATTCAGATTAAATTAAAAAAAACATTTTACTTTTAGAGCCTCAGAAAACAGAAAGGCTGAACAGATTACAGAGATTTTTTTTTATCCTTTTGAGCTTTCAACTTCTATTGGCCACAAGCATTGTGGAGATACAACTTTTACAGTGGAAAACTTTTAACCACTGTATAGTTAAATACAACAGTGCCAAAAAATAAATAATGACAAATTTACTGACTTTTATTAGGTTCAAAGGTCACCCTGGCCCTATGAAGCTTTCTGTGTTAATGTGATCTAACAGACTTTAATACAGAAGACAGTTTCCATCATGTCTGAATGTGTGTAATTTTAAGAATCCTTTATTTCTTTATTGGCTTCCCTCTATCCATGTTGATATTCAAACTCTCTTCACTGTGAACAGTGAAAATGTTTTTCAGCTTCTTTTTTTGGCAGCGTTAGGTTTACTCCAGAAAATCTCAACTAATGTCTTCTCATGTGAAGACATCAGTTTGGGTCAGATGGCTGAAAGTCGATGCTACAAAAAGGATCATTATCCCATCCCACAATAAAACTGATTCCTAATACTCTTCCAAAAGCTCAGAGTTCAATCAGTTTTTCTAAAAGAAAATACCTAAAGCAGGCATATGTCAACCAGTTTAAATGAACCAGACAGAGTGTTGAAAAACCTAGTCAGAATTGTCACAACCCTTTTGTTCATGTAGAAATTTTGCCTGGCTTCATTGTGTTCTGCTCTTAATTGTGTACTAATGTTTTAACACTTAAGATGCAAAACAATTTAAATGCAGTGCACCATCACTGAATAGAAAATGGTCAGAAATGAAGCAAATTATAAAAAAATGAATAAAATTATGGAAAACTACCAATAGAGGCCAAAGTTAGAAGTTGCTGACTATTGCTTCAGCATATGCACACACAGAGTCAGTCTTCCTATGTTGTGATTGATTCAGTGATGCATTAACACATGAGCAGTCACATTTCTCCTTGTTTATGTAACCTTAACTATATCTATATGTTCCGTCATATGTCTCTGTTTCTGTGGGTGTCTGTCTGCTGGGGTATCACTCATGCATATAAGCAAGGGAGACAACAATTGTGTTACTCATCCCCACACAGCAGGAAACCTATTCTCGCTCAGTGGAACACGACATCAAACTGTGCTTCTTCTAAATGAAGCCAGATGAACAGAACCGCCAGCCATCTTTCGGCTCATCACGAGCAGGAAAAAATACCCATTGCCAGAGGAAAAGTGGGGAGGCATTTTTCTTGAAATAGCATGTTATCTGTTTCAGGGAGCTGACTCTTTAAAACTCTCAAAAACAATAAAAACTCAATGTCATGTCATTAATATCTGAAAACGACATTCACACAATCAGCATAGCTGATGAGATCAGACAACAATCTTTTGTTAGTCTGCTACCATTTGAAGCAATATCTTCATAGCTAATAAAACAAATCTAATAAGCTAACAGAATTCATCACATAAACAAAGAAAAAAGAGGCTATAAAAGTTGCTTTCAAAATCAATGATGCAATGCAGAAGAAACATCAAGTGAGTAATAATTATTTTTAATTATACTTTTATTTTGCAAAACACATGTCATTAAGATAAATAGCAATTTTAAGTCTAATATAAAATCCTTAAAAATGCTTCGGTTAGGGAAAAAAACAAGACATTTTACTTTCCTATGAAGGATTAGTTCAAACAATAAAATATGTTGTCAGGAAAATTGTTTCTAGCGACGGGTGATTTAATTTTATTTGAACATAGTCAAGCTAAACTCAGCCAGTTTGATATGTTAAATCAAATTGACTAATATAAGTTCTAGGGAAACTATGTTACAACAGTTTGTACATACATGCACAGACAAACGAACAGGCAAACAGTAAATACTTTTCTAATGAATCACTTGAAGTGGAAAACCCAACAAAGGAACATTTTCTTAGACCTAAATTAAACCCTGACACAATCAGCCGTCGCTACCCCATAGAAAACCAGTCATCACAGACATGTTCACGCAGAGTAGATTACTTAACTGTTCGTTCCAAGTGTAAAAACGAAACCTTCGCTGTCTGCAACAGCAGCTGCTTCCACCATCACTTTCTGTCTCAAAAGGACAATAATACCGCCTGAAGCCAATTTAATTTTTTTTTTTAGAAAATATTACAGTGCTTCTGCTTGCATCCTTCACCTTCATTAACAATCAACCACATAAGTATAACCTATATCCAAAAGCTATATCGCAGATTTGATGTGGGACTTCAAGATACCTTGAGCACTTAATATCTAACATGCAGTAGATAACGATCTGTGTCTTCACACTGATGACAGATTAGTTTTCGAGCCAACAAACTGTGTGACTTTCAAAACAGTTCATGCAAACACTACATTATAAACCTTTACACTTCTAAATATTTTTAGATTTAGATTTAACATTTTCTATCGCCTCTTTAAATGATAATGCTGTTGGTGATTATTTTTCCTGATAAGTTTTGAGGGTGAATCAATTTATGTAATGATTTAAATCTGAACCACACTTTCTGGATGTTCTCGATAAAGTTAATTCAGTAGTAGTATTAGTTTTCAGTTGGAGAACTAATACTAGTTAGTAGTTAGTATTAGTACTAACTAGTAGTAAGTATATGTATATACAGTACAGACCAAAAGTTTGGACACATCTTTCTAATTCAAAGGGTTTTCTTTATTTTGATGACTATTTATAAGGCCGGAAATCCCACTTATTAACCTGACAGGGCACACCTATGAAGTGAAAACCATTTCAGGTGACGACCTCTTGAAGCTCATCAAGAAAATGCAGAGTGTGTGCAAAGCAGTAATCACAGCAAAAGGTTGCTACTTTGAAGAAACTAGAATATAAGGGGTATTTTCAGGTGTTTTACACTTTTTTGTTTAGTGCATATTTCCACATGTGTTATTCATAGTTTTGATGCCTTCAGTGTGAATCTACAATGTCAATAGTCATAAAAATAAAGGAAACTCATTGAATTAAAAGGTGTGTCCAAACTTTTGGTCTGTACTGTACTTCCTATATACTGTATATATATATAGGAAGTACACAAGTACTTCCTATATGTTTATTAGGAAGTAATTAAAATAAAATATTTGGATAAAAAAAATGCTATTCATCAAAATAGGTAATACCTCATCAACTCCACATTTTTACTTAAATGTGATCACCTTTTCAAGAGAAACCATTAAAATTTTTTAAATTCTTGAATTAAAAGATACATAACAACATCCTGCATGACTCAGAGTTGGACACCAGCTTTTGGCCGTGATCCTGAGGAGTCTTTGTACTCCACTCCATATTAATATTCTTGGGTTTGGTGCTATAACCGCCTCTTTTTCCAAATACTACCTGACACTTTTATTTGCGTTTAAGTCAGGTGACCGTGGTGACATCTCTAGTGTCGGGTTGTCTTCTGAAATCAAGTCTACATGGACTTTGAGATATGCTTGTTGTCACTGTCCTGTTTGAAGGTCCAATGGCTCCCGAGATTCAGCTTCCTCAAAGACAGCATCGCATTTCTCCTGACAGTAAATTGAACACATCTTGCCCTCAACACGTCTCCAGTGACTAACAGAGCAAAGCAGCCCCAGAGCATCACTGAGGCATGGCGTTCTTTTCAGAGTACACTCCAATCTGGCTCCTCAAGACCTGCCACTGATCCAAAGGCTCACAAAGTTCCAGAGTTAATTAATAGCTTCACAGCACAGAATCCCTCAAAACGATATAAATACACCTCTTGGGTTTATTTATATAGTTGTGCACAAATTGAAGTTGACTTTTTATGTGCTTTTAGGTCAAACACAGAGCTCTTCAGCATTCAGTATGTGCTTCACTGTGAAAACTGTAACTTCAGTGTTAGCTGCCACCAAATCTTCCTGTAGGTTTCTTGCGGTCTATCAAGGGTTTTTGACCACCTGACTCTTCAGTGGCAGCTATTCATGACTGAGAATCCTTTCCCTTAAATGTGAGCTTTTATGCTTTCTTGAAAAGGTTAGGACAGGTGTACGGGCTATACAAAACATATTCATTATATTTTTGTTCTTAGATAATGAGATCTTTGTCTGGTCAGTTCTGCCTATTTTGAGCTAATTTCAGAATGAGCTGTTTTAAGGCCTCTTGTCACTTTGAATTCAAATAAGCTGCTGGCGGCCACACTCCCTCACTCAACATTTACACTCAGAAAAGAAAATTACTGCAAACAGATCCACAATTTACAACCGTACATCTTTGAAAAGCATAAGTGGAGACTCCTGCACAACCAGCAAGAATTCAGAAAGTGGTTTCTGGATGGTACATCAACAAAACACTCATATTTACCACCAGCCATTGTGCAGAAGTTACAGCTGTAAAACCAGCTGACCAAATTTAATAGTGTTGCTAGGTAGAAATAAATGGGATCTAAAAACAAGCTTGTCAAACAAAATGGTAGTTCCCGGGTAGGTTAACATCACTCTGAAAACCCAAGAAATTTGTTGGTGGAAAAAAAAAATCCAGATTTTCCAAAAATTTAACTTTCAAAAACAGAAAATTCAATTAATTGATCAAATCAATTTATTGCCCAGCTGTTTGTTCTTTTCCAATCTGTTTATTGCAAACACCTGAAATTTTTTTTCATATACTTTGATAATAAATCTAATATGCAGTAGGAGTTAAAAAAATAGGGTGCAACTGTATATTCATGCTAAAGGTCCAGGGGAATATTTTAATATTCTACTTGAGTTCCAAATAAAGGTTTGTTTGTTTTTGGTTTAACGACTATGGAAAGTGTCAGTTTTCATCTTCTCCTATTGGACAATATTTCTCTTTTGATCAAACAGGAAAAGCTGGTAGGCGTGTGTGTAAGTATAAATGCACTTCATAATATCACCCCTGAATGAAGACAAACATTTTCACCAGCTGCTCAACTCAGTTAATTACAGCTGAGCAAACATTTTATGAAAAACTGTCAGCGAGGCTCTTTCTTTATTTAAGCCAGTTGTGGTTCAGGAACTAACGATAGTTAAAGATTCAATAAGGGATGGAGTATCTCGCATTTCTCTCTCCATGTTTCTCTAAACTCTTCCTTCTGTCATTTCCTTCCTTATTTGTTATAATTTCTCTTTGACTGTCCATCCTTTAACATGTATAAACCATTGCCAGCTCTGGTTCCTTATGGTGTTGCATGACTTGTTCCTGTATTGTCTACCTGCTCCCCCGGCTTACCTCTACCGTCATCTCCCCCTCTGCCAGAACAACACTGTTGCTCCTTCCCTTCACCAGACCATTATTTTACCTTCACTGTTATCCTGTCTTCAACAGTCCCTCATCACAACTCCTGCCTCTCTCTTTACCTCCTGCTGTCAAATGCATTCAACTCCTGCTGTCAAAATCATACCACCTGCCTTTTCTGTGCCTGCACCTTGAAGCTACACAGCACAAAAAAACCTGCACCAAACTGATCAGTATAGCTGTACTGTTTTACTGCTGCACAATGCTTTCAAGGGAAAAAATAACCTAACCCTACATAAAATAAGGGTTAAGGAGATGAATTTCCCTTCTATCCATTCCAGGTCCTAAAGCTGAACACTGTGGTGGTTCTTACATACAGTATGTGTGTGTGTGTTGAGCCGTGGGGAGAAGCCTGCTAGGAGAGCACAGCTCGTCTGTCAGCACACGTGAGCGAGAAAAAGACCCAGATGTGGAGCTGGAGACGGAGGGAAAGAAGGAAGGGAGGGCTGGAGCCAATGTGATCAGAAGGAGCTGATCTGCCTGTCAGCAATGGTTGGCACTCGCACACATCAATGCATGCATGTTCTCATGAAAAAAAGCTGCGGCAAATTAAGATTTGCTGCAGCGAGGAGAGAAAGATGACCAGAATCAGCCAAATGCTTTCTCAGTTTGTAGGTGGACAGACTTGGTTTTGAATCTGGTTTGTTGTTTTCAACAAATGGACTTTCGTGTTTCTGGTAAGGTGACCATAAATTACACATAAACCTGCTATGTTACGTCAATCAAAGTGACAGATGAGCACATAAAACCCTCTGAATTTCATTTAGAGAGAACAGAAGATGAAATTAGCTTCTTTTTAGAACTTACAGGTTTACTGTGTCATTTGTCAACTCCTGTTAAATCTGGGATTTTATTTATATTATACTGATAACGCTGGAGTTGTAGAATAAAAACACCTATGAGTTATTGAATGCAGATCTATTTTATTAAGTTAGAGTATCAACCCAACAAAATAAATAAAATAAATGAATAAGTCATATAAGAAGTTTTGTTCAATAAATTATGGGTTCCAATGAGGCTCATTTGTCAGATTAAAAATACAATTTGGGAATAACCTTTAAGCAGGTATAAAACATATCTTTCACTAAACCCACATTTCTGATTTAAAGATGATTTTTACTGGTCTAATGTAATATTCAGTATCTCACAAAATTTGACAAATTACTGTACACATAGTTATTAAAAGACATTACTCTCACTGCCTAACAATAACTCAGACTAAATTTCTTGTTTTAAGTCAATTAGAGTTACTAATTGACAATTAGAGTTACTAATTGACTTAAATTTGCCAAATTACCAAAAATAGTTAAGAGTTCAATTTATTTTTTATTTACTTTCTTGAAATTCAGTAAGCTTCCATACACCAAAAATACTACCGGTATTCCTTTAAACAATTTTTGGAAAGGCTAGACGATGAAGTAATCTGTTTGTGTGTTTCTGACTGGTTATTTCACAACACGAATGTTAATTGGAGGGACACTTGTGGATGTACAGTATGTTACAATGCTCTCTTGTGTAACGTCATGGAAAAATCTAAAGAAAGCAGCCAAGATATCTAGAGAACTGTGGACCTCAACATGTCTGGTTCATCCTTGTACTACGCTCAGATAAATGCTGGTAAACAAAGTTATGTTTTTATGAAGACCATGGCAACGTCCAGCAGTCATACTGTTCAGGAAGGAACAGTATATTTACACTGCTGAAAGATCACAGTTCTGTATTAAAAATTATTTTTGGGAATATTTATTATTTCTGAAAAAGTGAATGTTGGAGGGTTTTTAGCTGTAAGATGTAAATCAAGTTCATTGAAAGACTTAAAATAACTCTTCTGCATTTAATGTGCATGTTCTACATTTTTACATTAAAAAGAGTTTAAAAAAATAAAGCTTTTTCACAAAATTTAAGTTTGAAATACTCCTGTAAGCTGATGATCACACAGCATTGTTAAAATAAAAGCCCCTTGTACACATCTTCAGTCTGTACAATGTTTTATTAGAAAAAGTTATAAAACATGACTTTGTTATACTAGATTTCTTCTTTATGTTTAAACTTGTTGACATATCAGTCATCAAAGTCTTTTTCCTGTTCTTCCTCTAAGGCAAGAAATGACTGGCAATATTCGAGAAAAAGGAGTATTATTAATGATAAATTATGAATGAATAAATTATACATAAAAGATAAATGTAGGCAGCTTTTGGCCTCTAGGCTGAGCTCACCCTATTATTATAACTACTCAGCCAAAGGCTGTCACTGAATCCATGAAAAAAGATTAAATAAAAGTCACTTTTATAAACTATTTAAGTTTAAAGAACCCAGTCTATCTTCTTGATCCTTTGCCTTATTAACATTTCTTCTAGTATAATCCCTGACCTTATTGGCATCAAAAGTTCTTTAGAGCTTCAGTTATCAATATTTCTGTAATCGCAGATAGTTATGAGCACCTAAGATCAACTGAACTTATTTTTTTGATTCCTGAAAAAGTTTCAAAAATCCCTCTGAGGAAAGACACTTTTCTGTTGCATTTAGGGTTACAGATAAGCAAACAATGTTCTGATTCAAGACTGTTTTATTTAAGCATAAAGCAGGTTAATAAATAGGGATCTTATGTTGCACTCAACTTTCCACTTAAGTTGAAATTTAAATCTAGAAGTTTCATCACAGCTGAGTTGAGCCCACAGTTGGAAGATGTAAAATCTGTAGCATTTGGTAATTGTGCAAGCAAGTATGTAGAATATAAACAAAGTATTTCTCTCTTTTCTTTCCCCTTAAAACTCTAAGGGAACCTGTTCACAACTAAAGGCTGAACAGAACTGTGTGATGGAACATATTCAGGTAGAAAACATAAGGTAAAAAAACAGGTTTAATTATAGATTTTATCACAAAAGTGGTTATTTCAATTAATAACTATTAAAAATATGATTTTAGTGGGGATTGTGCAGGAAGTGTGTACAAATGTGTGCATTCTTCTCTACTTTTATAGTAAATACATTCTCATTTACTGGAAATTTTTGTTTGTATTCCATAGCCTTTTTTTGTTTGTATTGGATGATTCTTCGGTTTAAGGTCTAAAGGAAATGTTTCCTTTACTGTACAGTATTTTTATTTCATATTCTGTTTTTATATATTATAAATTTTATCTTTGTGTGAGTCTATTTGTTGTAAATGCCTGCCATGTTGCTGCTTTTGCGTAGAAGTTTCTCCATTTCCTTTATTTTGGGACAATAAAGGATATTTCTTTTCTAGTTTATTCTATTTACAAGTCAAAAGATGCACTTCAATCTCATTGTTATGGAAATTTAAATGAAAAAAGTATTCCATTCTATTCTGTGCTATTGGTTTAATGCAACAGAAAAATCAAAAGTGTACATAACCAGTGCATTTCTGCAACAATGGACATTTTATACGTGCAGGAGCCATAATAAATTGGCCAGTTGGCTGTTGTTCTCTGACTTTCCAACTTCCAATTACAAATGAAACACCACAAACTGCGGGAGTAAATGGTTTATGCCTCCATATCAGCATATAAACAAAGAACTCCACAAAAAATCTGGTTCTTATTTCAGTCAAAACCAAATGAAAACAATGTGAGACCTAACAAGAAGAACCACAGTAAAACACAAGCATTCAGAGACATGCATGCATTCTCTATTAAGATAATGCAGATGCAGAACAAGATACAAAGCTACTGAAGCACTACAATCACACACTTGAGTAAAAAAATTTAACTGCAAAAGTGTTTTGTGTTAACAGCGGTAAAGTAGATATACTTTGCAAACAGATCCACAAAATGTCCCTACTGTCGCCTTAGTTCCTTCAAAATATTTCTAGAAGCAAGTGCTGATATGTTGGAACAATAAATCATTAACCTCCTGTTTTATCACCACAAATTACAGCCTCTACCTGTAGGGAAGAGCTCACAGTTTTAGATTTAAAATCTGAAACTGTCAATAAAACAACTGAAGCTGTTTTAAATTAGTTTTTCTTCTACTTTTTGTCTTCTGACAAAGAAAGATTCAAAACAAATAGCAACATCAGTTCTATTTTCATAAAGCAGAAGCAAATCCTGCCTTTCCATTAGTGCTGATGCTTCAGATTGATTTAGAAAACAACATTTCACAGATAAAAAAGGTCAACTCTTTTACACAAACACATGAATCCTCAAGAACATGCTAAATTATTGTGTGACTCCACCTTCTCCATATGATCCAGCTGGCCATTTTGTTATCTTTCAGACTCATCAGTAATAATAACTGCCAACCTGAGGAGCTATTAAAATCAATTTACAGCCTTGCTTTCACAGCTCAGTGAGCGAAAAAAACAGCCATATAGAGAAGAACAAAAAGTATCTCAAGGGTTCCACGAAAAATATTAGATAAGAAAAAGTGTTTCAAAGATATTAAAAGCTTCACACTCAGGCTGCCAAAGCCCATTTTAGGTCAGTGTACACATAATTCTGATTACAAATCATCTTCAAATGCCTGTTTCATGACACTTTTTCACCAGATCTGGGCAGAAGAAGCATAATGTAGCCTTTTTGTTACTAAAGAACCCCACACCCCTTCAAAACTCTTCAGCCAACGGGCAGAGGCGGCAAGGAACAAGAGAGAAGACATCACATGGCGTCCAAGTGGGTATTTAGGTGTCATAAGCTACGATACACATGACATGGCCTCAAAAGCAATTTTTTCTTCATGAACAGCATGAGGGAAATTATCTTGTCTTTTGGACATCAGGGAGGTTTTCAGACAAACTGGAGTCTGTGTTCAATTCTTCTTTTTAGGGATAAAGTAACATTGGCAGTGAACCTGCAGGTTTCTATGAAACTAAGGCATAAACGCAAAGCTGTATTCAATTTGACTAAGTTAAACTCAGTTTGTTTATATTGCACCGGTTTACCTTACAGGATAAACATGGTCAATTTAGTCCATCTCCATTTCAATGTTCATGCTGACCTTTATGTTCATGTTGGTCAGATTCAGATTTTAATTAAGTGCTGTTATTATCCTTAATTTTGTTGGTTTTTTGTGCTCAAATTACTGTACTAGCGCCCCCTACAGTTGCTGGCTGTGGAATGTAGTGATTTCTGCCTGTCCAGGACTCTTACAAAACAGTCGGACTTGCAGTCTATCTCTGCTCATTTATGCACAATAATAAAAAAAACATGAATATAGTGAAAACTTAACCTGTGAATTAAAGAAAAAAATCAGGATTAGGAGAGAGAGATGTGGTTAACCTCAAACAGACCATCATAAAGTTAGACATTAAGTTGTGCTAACATTTAAAAAGTTACCTACCGGTAAATGTTAAAAGCTCAACTACACACCTGCTCAAAGTGTTCAGAAATAAAAACTGAAATGTGAAATTAGTGTTTCTGATGTGTTCATTGTGTTAAGGATAAAAACTAATTAAGTTATGATAAATTTGAATTTTAAATTTAACTATTAGCTTTTTAAACCTACAATGGCATTCACCAAAGTGGACTAATTCAAGGCACCACAAACAATGAGTGGATGCGCAATGAGCAGTGGATCCGTCCTTGCTTTAATATATGCTCTGCTGAAAAACAAACTACTCTATTCCCCACACCATTGGCTGCTGAGGCTACTGATGATGTGGCTTTAAATAAAACACAAGCTTAAAATTGGCTTCAAATGGCAAAAACCAGCAGCCAAGTGATAAAAACAAACAAAGGAGCTAAAACGTACTTTACAGCTGAGGCTGGGGTTTTATTCCAAGCTGGACGTTTTAACTGCTGAATATACCTTTACATGTCCTTTCTCCTACCAACACTGTGAATGAGAAGAGAAGTTGTTCTTTGCCTTACCTGGTTGTTGAGGACAGGCGGTTGTGAGTTAAAATGAAGATGAGCTGTTGAACTGGCTGGCCGAGACTGTGAACTCGCTGCACTTTTACATTGCGATTTGACACCATTACTGCTTTCAATACATTCGTCAAAGTTGCTCTTCCACACCAAAACCTGTAAAAACATAAATTATTGTATATTGATTTATACACCACAATAAAATTTTAGAAATTAGTTCAGTATAGTTTCTGATGCCTTTTTCTATTAGCCAAATAGTATGAAATCTAGTCTTAAAAAAATCAGACGAATAAACCTTCACCTGTTCGTCAGAACCTCCAGATGAAAAGTAATCCCCCGCTCTAGAAAAGGCCACACATGTGACTGCACCCTGGATTAGAGAAAACCCACAAGACAAGATAGAAAAGTGAGTTAACATGGTAATAAAATACAAATAAGACAATAAAATCATGATCTTTTAACATCAGCAACGCTCTTGTTTTTAACAAAATACATAAAGGTTGTCTAACTGAACATCAAACAATTGATGTTTGTATTGATTTAATGAAAAGCTTAAGTAATAAGACATCATTCCAACAAAACATGGAATCTGAATCAACTACAACAACGCAACACCTCCACCTACAATGAGCAGGTCTGGGCATTGACAGATATAATTGAGGAATTTCAGTTTTGCCAGGCAATAAAACAAGGAACACAATGTACAATATTAACATTAACATAAAAAATTCAGTAAGGCAGTCATTAATTGGGTCACTATTTTTATAGCATCGTTACAAGATGGAGATCAGATTGAATAAATAAATCTAACATTGCAAAAGCACCTATAAACATTTAGGGCCCAATTCGTTTTCCCACATGGGGCCAGTTTGGTTTGAATAGCCATTTTTCTTTATTAAAATAAAATCATTTTAAATTATTAAGCCAATAAACCTAATTTATTCTAATTTTTAAGATATTAATAAATAAATATCTCTCATTATTGTTGCATTTAGCAAATATAAATAATTTTGGTAATTCTAACTGACCTAAAACATGAGAAGTTTGGACTGGTTTAATTCAGCCAGTGAGGAATAAAAAGCCTTTTATTCAGTGAATGTAACCTTCTGGTTTAAACCGTAATAAACATAACAATAAACTATCTACTTTATTACAGAAAACACAACAGATCCAACATGTTTTTTATTTATGCATGCATTACATCCAGTTCATTCACTATTCTGTTAAAAGAGCACCTTGAATCAAATTTAAATCCAAGAACTGTTTCAAACAGAAATTGACTTTATTTCATGCAAAACAAAAACAAACAAAAAAAGGAAAGAGATGAGAACATAATCTCCAGAGTGGGAGTACGTATGTGTGAATGTGTGTGTTTAGAGGACAGGTCAGTATGAAGGCTTACAGCTAAGCTATTAATAAAATCAACTAACAATAAAGACTAACATTGGGTCACAAATGGTCCAAGCAAACAATTTTTTTTTTTAAATAAATAAATAATTGAATTCAAATATCAGGACTTAGGCTTGCTACAGGAAACTGAAAAAGCAGTTCTAAAACTAAAAAAATCCCACATTACTTGATAAACCATTTTGTATTCAAAGAAAAGAAAAAAAGACATGAAAAATGGCAAGAACATGGAGGCTGTTAAGAGGGGAAAAAAAGGAGGAGCTGTGTCCTGCAGCTGGCACCCAGACAGGTCGGTCTGGCTGAGGATAGTTTCCCAGAAGCACCTGAGAGAAGCAGAGAGCAGTGCTATGGCAACGCGACGGTCTGACAGACAGCATGTTCTGTCTCTGCTCTGACTAATGCGTGCTGCCAGGCTGGCACTTGCCATGGACACACACACACACACACACACACACACACAACAATGAACCTAAATGGCCCATTTTGTCTTGTGATACAAGAGCAAGTATTACAGCAACCAGACAGAACCCATATGGTCCCGTCTAAAAAGGAATGATGCACATAACAATTACATACTCTTCATGTTCCAAAGCAGCTGGAATAAACACAAACAATAAAACCAAAACCTTATAGTTTCTATTACTCTAAAAATCAAAAAAACATTTCTATTTTTATTGAATTAAAAAATATTATATAGTCATTTTCCAGAGGTTTGCGTTAGTTACAGAGTTCTATAGGCTATAGGTTAATCGTAGACTGAAAACCAGACACAAATGCTGAGTAACACAACAGTCAGCACAGTGTGTTGCATATTGTAATTAGTTCCATACACTGCCTCCATGAACCCATGTCTTTACTAGTGGGACTAGTATTTCACGTTTCATTTAAGTACGTAAAAGTTATGAATTTTCTCTTAGAAATGCCAATTTTAAAGAATTCCAAGAAATAGATGCACATAAACCCTACAAATCTGAATCATGCATACATTATGTTGCCTTACCAAAACTACAACAGATTTTTGCAGGGTATTTGGACATATTAAAATAATAATCATTTTCACCTCAGCATGACCAACTACATCATGAAACAGAAGTCCTGCTTATAGCACACAACCTCATATATAAAGCCGTGAGTTAAATATAACTTTATGAAATTATGTTGGTGCTTTTCAGCTCAGAAATCTAACCTTCTTCTCCCAGATTATGTAAATTCAACTCCTTTTTAAACTAAGCTTTAACATAGTTATTGATGGTAGGCTTCTACTTACTGATAAAATCCCTATTTTGAAGCCAACCCTTGTTAAAATGAAACCTTTTCTATAGCAATATTAAACTTACAAGAATATTTTGATTCTTATTCCATATATAAACAATAATAAAAAGTTTTAAGGGCAGAATTAGGCCTTGGAAATTCGGAGAATATCTGGTAACCTCCAGTGCTGTTTGCAGTGTTGCATTATGGGCCTTGTAGTTCTTTTTTTTCCAAGGCATAATGGCACTTGAAATCCTTACCAACTACATCACAAAAGAAGTAAATGAATGTCATTCTAAAATGTCTCAAAAAAATAATTGGCAATGAATTCACAAGCAAATAAAACAATCATTCTAAAATATTATTTAGGTTTATATTAAAGCAGACACACAAAATAGACCTTCAGTAGCTCACTTCATCTCCAGCCAGGTAGAATCCTCCTCCGCCTGGGTAAGCAACACGTTAATCAGGTCCAACGGCAAATCACTTACATGGTTTCATATGAACAACATGTATGCAGCCAAACACATGCAACCAGACACAAACACACCAACCTAGACACCCACGCAGAACAGATGGGGTTCTCTCCCATCTCTCGATCTGCAGCAGGAGAGACAATTAGCGCTCTGAGTGGTCCCGGCACCAACAGATTGGTGGTGTCACCACAGAGCTAAATAGAACAACAGAAACTGAGACAAAGTACAGGAGATGACAAATCTGGAGGTGGGAAGAGAGGACAAAAAAAGCTTCTTCATCCCAACAAAAGATGAATCTTGGCAAGTGACTGCAGAGAAACACAGGTGAAAAGGGGAAAAAAAAAAAAAAAGGCAGAATGAAAGACGGGCAAAGTGTGCGAGGGGATAGATAAACAGATGGACCACATGTGGTATTGGCAAGCCACCGATTTCCACAACCAGCCAGCAAGCCAGTCCATCAGCTGTTCAAACAAACAGACACAGTCAGCGTGCCGCCCGGCCAGCTACTCCAGGCAGCCAATGTGAGTGCATCAGATGTGGGACAGAAAGATGCAGAAGGTCCAAAAGGAAAACTAGGGTCATTACGAAGGTGGAAAAGAGAGAAAGAGAGTTGTCTCAGTTGAAAACTCAACACAACAAAACCAGAGAAGGAGAAGGAAGAGACATGATCTGGAGAAACGGGGGCAGAAACAGTTCTGTTTCCTTCCAACAACCATGAGATGAGTCATCCTGAGTGGGCTGCCTGCTTGCCAGGCAAGTACTAAAATACAACAAATACAAAAAAGGCATCATACGCACACACTCAAATGCACACAGACCTAAGCAGAGATAAACATTCGTATTGGAGATGTCAAACACACGTAACAGTTCGGACCAGCATAACCCTCCCTGCGTTTCTTTTCAAAACCTCTGGAGGAAAAAAAAAGAAAAACTCAACCTGTCCTGAAGGTACTCTAAACAACTAAGCCTACAGGATAGCAGTGGAGCGGGCGTGTGCGTGTGTGGGTGTGCGTGTCTGTGTACCTGATGTCCATGTAGTGTATACAATAGCTTTCCCTCCACCAGGTCCAGTATTTTCATTGTGGAGTCGCTGGATGCAGTAATTAGGAAATTACCACCAGGATGGAAAGACAAACTGTTCACAGCACCACTGTGGACTGTAAAAGACAAAACACACAGAACTTATAGCAGGAAATGCACATTTACTAATGTTCTTTTATGTTAAATACTTCCTTGAGCATGTGCTCATCTTCTTTAAATTATGGAATTTCTATGATAAAAAAACATCATAGTAATCATCTCTAAAATATTATCAGGCTTCAGTCTGTGTAGTTTAATCATTGTGCAAATTTAAGGACCTTCTCAAACTTAAAGAAAACACAAGTTAACCATCTGAGACAAACTTCCACTGTTTAAAGAGGTTTGCATATTCCTACTTTTATTTCCTCCCAAAAGTGCTTTCTTGGTGTGAAATCAAGAATGAAGGGTAAACATTTAAGAACAAATGTTCATGCTGTGTACACACTAGTCTTACTGACCATTTTTAAGAGCAGAATAAAAGGAAAATCTATTGTGTTTTCTCAAATAATCCAACAGAACAGTTTTCAGTAACTATGCATCATTATTTTGAGGGTCTGGATGACTGAAGGGAAGGAAGTGGATAATTATTTGCAGTTCAAATCTGAACACGGATGTCAAAAATGACTAAATAAGTGAAGTGCAACGAGATTTCTGAAAGTACAAAATACTGAGATGAATCAATATAGGGGGATCATTACATCACTCAAAACCTCTATCTCAATAAGAATAATTTACATGAAAAGATATTTTAAAAAAATTAGCTAATCAGAAAAGTATTCTTTTTTTTCTTTACCTAATTAAAACGTATTTTATAAAAAGATACAAAAGATTACCATGTATGGTTTGTCCTTAGTGCTAGTTACGTATTGCAGCAGTGCATCTGTGGACTTAAACTAGCGATACAATCTTTAGAGATAAAATCAGGTATTTTACAGCAACAGTTTTTCTTTACTTCGCTCAAACACACATCAGCAGATCAGTCATTTATAAGCGCATGACTGCGGTGCATCACACTGCTTCAGCTACAGTTTAGACAGAAAACCTTGACATCTCAGTTTTAAACACACCAATGCATCAGAAAACAATTAGTTATCCTTCTGAATTAAAATCACATCTTGTTTTTTAAATGTCTTCATCTCACAAACGGCAAGAAGAAAACATTTAAAAGCTTTGGGTCCCCCTGCTGGATGAACGTTGCTAAGACTTAGAAACTTCTAGCTGGAAAAAAAGCTGGAAGCTGAGATTAAATGGCTGCACAGTGAGAATGAAAGAGAGAGAGGCTGTGTCCTTAAGAAGAGGTTCATTTAAGGACAGAAAACAAGACTTACAATTCAATAATTAAAGAAGCAACTCAATAAATCAAAAAGAAAGTCTCTAAGCACTTTATATGAGGTCTCAAGTACTCAAGGGTAGCTGTGGTTCCTAATCCCCACGGATGCAGGAGTGTCTACTGTACAGACCTAATCTTAATTATTTATTATGTTATTTCAATTTATGTCATAAACACAAATTGTATTTCATGGACAAAAATGTAAACACTTATTCAAGCGTAATAGCTATGAAAAATTAGGAGTGAAAAAAAAAAAAAAAAACACAAAAATTATTCCATAAATATTAGGACCTTTTAAAACTGTTCATACAGCTAGAAACATGTCACGGCTGAATGCAAACTGTTATTTCACTGAAACAAAGGATGGGTTCTGAGGCTGTTTTTACCTGGATAATGCTGAAGCATTTTGTGGGTTCTGATGTCCCAAATCTTAACAGAGGTATCAGTACTTGCTGCAGCAATGCATGTCCCACTGGGATGAAAGTCTACATAGCTTGCATAACTTCAAAGACAGAGGAAAACAGACATTAAAGCATCAGTTCAAGACACAACGTGCAAGACAATGTTTTAGTTACTGCTTTTAGTTTCTTCTTCAAAGTAAGAAATGTGTTCATCAACATGTTTTCTCAAAGCTTCACACATTCATCATTCTAATTGAAAGCCCTTACCCAGCATGCTCAGTAAAAGTATGAACGCATTCTCTACTTTTCTTGTCCCACAGTTTTATGGTTTTATCGTCACTACATGATACAATCAAACCATCATCTGGAGAAAACCTGAAAGAAAAAAAATCACTTAAGCAACGTCCCTCAATAACTAGTTGGATAATTTAAAAAATAGATAAAAATAAACTCATTATACTTTTTGTATGGAAAATTATATTTAACTCCAACTATTGTATATGTGTGTGTCATACTTAGCACAGCGGACCCAGTTCATGTGTTGGGTGAAAGAGAAGAGGAACTTCTGTCTGTGGACTGTCCACAGTTTGATGGTCTTGTCATCAGAGGATGTCAGCATAGTCTGTCCATCACCGGAGAAATTAACACAGCGCACAGTCGCTGTGTGAGCCCTGAATACTGTTGAATCTGCCTTCCTGCACACACACATCACTTAAATGTAAAGCAGTCAGGTGGGGTCAGGGCTCTGTGTTCACAGCAGAAGATTCGCAATTACTAAAATTGCATCTTTATTAAATTGTTTTAGTTATTCTGCAGCATTGTCCTTTGTGGTAGTTTCAGGTTGAACTTAAATAAAAGAGGAGTAGCAAAATACAGAAAGTGATGCTTCATAAAATCTTACATGCTGGGCACCCAAAGGCGTATAGTTTTGTCTCTAGAGGTGGAGGCTACCAGGTGGCCAGATGGAGAAAACTGAACACAAGTGACAGCTTCTTTGTGCCCATCAAAGCGATACGCTCGCATCTGAGGCTTCATGTTCCAGATCATCACACAAGAGTCCACAGAGCCTGTAGCTGGAGGACGGGGAAGCACACTTGAGTGAATTGTTCAAGAGCGCAGTGAACAGTACAGACATAAAAATGATTTGAAATATGAATAAGGCAGTTACCAATCTGTTTCATGTTGCAGCTGAAGTCCACACTGGTCACAGTGTGCCGATGACCCTTAAAATGTCTCTCAAGCGTTGGATCCGACTATGTGGAGAGAGAAACACAGAAATCTATTAAATGACAAAATTAAATCTGTAACTAAAAAAAGTTAAAAAGAAAATGATTATTTATAAACATACACTGATAAGAAAAAGACATCAAGTTTGATACGATAAGAAACAAATTCTAAACAGATCACAACATCTGATGGATTGAGTAAGTGAAAAAGAGCTAAAAACATTAAAAATGTTATAGTTTTATGCATTTTCTGTGAAAGGCAAATAATAATAGTCATTCATAAACTTCAAAAAGTGTATAGTGATTCCTGCAATCATTAATGTGCAGGATTATACAGGAAGGAGAACATAACCCAGAGAAGAACGAGGGGAGGAACATGCCTCATCAAACACAGAACCATTTGATCAGACATGCTGGCATCTGTCAACAAAAAAACCTTAAACCCATCAAACAATACCTGGACACAAAGAAAATATACAAGCTAAAATAAAAATCTAAAACAGAAAGTGGGCATGATGACTGAGGATATTGGTGTGGTTAAAAGTAAAATTAAAATATGTCAATTATATGCACGAACCTTGGCTGTTGTTTCTGTCCTACTTAGCATATCACTCTAAAACAGCCCTTTACTAAAAAAAAAAAAAGTGAAGCTATATATTCATTTTGTAAATGGATATTATGTGCAGGGAGGTAAATGTAATTAAGTGAAGGTACTTTACTCTGAGTAAAATGACACATGCAAATAAAATTCTCAAGTGAGCAATTACTTTATTATCATAACATATAAAGTAGCTAATTTATTATGGTTTACTTGTGAGTTTAATAAGTGAAATTGTCTTCATCTTCAGGTGAACTTGATGCCAAGACAAAACCCACTGTGTGGCGCTGTTTCACTCTGATCTTCCAGTTCCAAAGCTTAATTTTAGAAACAGAGAGAAAACATAAATACTAAAATTTGAATGTTTGTCAAAATTGTTTGAATTTATTTGTATGTTTAAATTATTTATTTTCCAACCATCCATAAATAATTATTTACATATACCTCCAAATCAAACACTTAAATTTTCAAATATAAGTCCTGAGCTTAATCTGCCAGGTAGAAATATCTAACTTATGCAATCACAACCAGCCATCATCTGTCAATTTAGCAGTAACTTTAAGAACACGTTTACTGAAATACAAAATATTATCTGTCTAATCCAGACAAAGATAACGTGTCCATTCTGTTCCAAAAACTTTAATTCAGATCTAAAGAGTCGTTGCCTGAGCCTGACAGTCCTTACTCAGGGCAAATTTCTAACAGTCTAACGGAGGCAGCCCGGGTTACCAAGGAGACGTTTCGCTAGCTTCCAGGTTAGCCGAACAGCCAGAGCCACCGCTAACCGTTAGGCTAGCCGTTATTCGATAAGTGAAAAGAGGAATTGAAGAGCCGCATGTTCTGGTTAAAGCGGACAGTTGTAAAATGGCAGAGCTTCACATTATAGGACAGATCATTGGGGCCAGCGGCTTCCCGCAAAATAGTCTATTTTGCAAATGGGGAGTTCATACGGGAGGAGCATGGCGTCTTCTCTCCGGGCTAAAGGAGGGACAGACTCAGGTGGACATTCCTCAAACCGGAGACAAGGCCTACTGGAGTCACCCGATTGATTTGCACTACGCGACCAAAGGTCTCCAAGGCTGGCCCAAGATCTATTTGCAGGTGTGGCACCAGGACTCGTTCGGCCGCTGCCAGCTGTACGGGTACGGATACTGCCACGTTCCTTCCAGCCCGGGACATCACCGGATAAGCTGCGTGACCTGGAGGCCGCTCGGCTCCTGGCAAGAGCAGCTGGCCCAAATGTTTGTCGGGGGAGGTCCCCAACTCCGCAACCCCGACCTGATATACAGCGGAGCGGACAGATACAGACTGCACACCGAAACAATGGGGACTGTGGATCTGGAGCTGGGAATTATTATGAGACACTTTGACAAATATGGCGTCGAGAGCTGAGACTGTTGAACAAACTTCTGAACATTTATCATAGAGTGTATGTTGTTGAGGCAAGAGCCATGAAAAACAAGAACTTAAAAGAAGTTTGTTCACTTTTTTTTTAACATAAATCCTCTTCACGTTTTTATACATGTGATAATAAACTATTGTCGATAAAGTTGGTGTATACTAATATCTTATCCATTGACTTACTTTTAAGCAGTATATTTCTCTATTGATCTCTTGTTTACTTATCACTTTCAACACACAAATTTTGAAGTGGTATTTCCTAACCCATTCTTGAAATATATTACTGAGCATCCTGCACTTACAATCTCTTGGGGAGAGGCACCCATTAACATAACACCAAATTCTCACAAGGTAAATACTTTTTCAATATTGACTGATTATATTAAAAGAAGTTTATAAAACGGGATTATAATACCTATACTCCCTTCGATGTATTCAACAGTTAACGTAAGATTATGTGAACATTTACTAATCTGAGGTGAAGAACAAATTAACCAATAGAAACTCATAAGTGGCAAGTAGCAATTGATGAGGTGGTTTCAAAAAGGGGTGGGTCAGGTGTAAGATTTTTCCCTGTATAATTATCTTGAGTAAAGAAATGCAGCTATACAAGAACATAAAAACAATAATAAATCCCCTTGTTGCTAAAATGTTATATATGCACAACACTGATCATTGCAGCTGGAATCAGGAACACTTCTATGTGTATCTAAGAGATGCAAATGTTTAATCGGTCTTAAAAGACCTTAAAGTATGCAATATACATTTTCCCCAAACATAAAACATTACAATTTAACTTTAAGTCCTGGAATTTTAATTTCTCATTCAAGATTCAGTCAGATTTTGTAGATACTGTGGATATACAGATGTACCAGTTAATACATTTGGACTATTTTAGAGACACTGATCCAGAGAGTAAAAACAGAGCAAATATACAAATAAACATAGTAACCAAAAGACACTAGATGCAAACATTACATTGCACAAAGGTGCTGCTATTGCATACAAACTATTATCCAGTTTCCTGAAGCTCAAAGAATACTTTGTGCAATTTTGTATTATTAGAGTCAAAGTCTTCATATTTTTCTTCAAGCAACTGAACATGAATAAAGAAAATTAGCTGAGTAAATCATGAACAGTGGGAACATTACAGGAAGCACCCATTTGACTTTCGCCTGCCCATTTTGTTCTTATTTTAGAAGCGTAAGCTTCTAAATGCATCCTGAAAAGCCATCCGAGGTTGTTTGATGTAGGATTTGCTGTGATTACACCACAGGTTAGCTGCATATGCAGAAGTGCAATGTGATCTAAACGTGGTCATTTAACATCATCTGAGCATTTCTAAAATATACTTACCAACATACTAACCTGTATGCACAACCTGGAAACATCTTGTGCACATTATTTTTGACTCATAAATAATTTATTATGACATGACCAAACTAATTTCCTTGGGTCACCACATCAGAAAGATGGTTTGCTCATCATGACATTTTTAGTTTGTGATCCATCTTAGTTGTAGCAATCATAACACTTTTCAGGGTTTAACATGATGTCATAACTGGCCACAATAACAAGCAGACAAGTGTTGCAACTCAACATTTGATATCAGCCTTATCAAATCATACAGTCTTAAAAATCAATTAGTTTTAAATATCTAAATCATGAGTGTCCACTTCCAATCCTCAAGGGACTCCTTCAGTCCTGCCAGATTTAGGTCTCTACTCCTACATAGGTAATTCAAATGGTTAAACTACCTGTTAAGACCTGCTAATGAACCATCATTTGAGGTGTTTTGAACCAGGGAAAGAACTAAACATGCAGGGTACTTAAAAACTTACTTTGAACACCACTGATATATATGTTTTATGTGTTTTAAGTTACGTTTAAAGACATTTAAACGTAACTTACAATTTAGTTAGATAGATATTTAGTTAGATACAATTTAGTTTCCAGTCTAAATTGTATCTCAACTGCACAATTTAATGCAACACTGATATAGATTTACATGCCTGTATGTTGCACTCTCTTAAAACGCATAGTTTATGCAGTTTTGTTGGAGGAGTGACATTCGTATATTGTTACATATTTGTCGAATATTTTTAAGATACTGTGTGACACATTCACACCTATTGTAGGACAAAACAATCTGACAATTTAAAAATAGCAACTAATGTTTAATTAAACATGATACAGTAAAGTGTACTCAACAAGAGGTTCGTTATAAACAACCTTTCACTTTACCCGAAAAACTATATTACACTACAAATATGAAACTCATTTCACCTCCGTTGCTCTAGTAAAAAGTGCAAAACAGCCAAACTCACCAGTGCAGAAGTCATTTTTGATTTTGTTGAAGGCACACACTGGATAAGACTTGTTCCACTTACTTAAATGACTAAAGGTTAACTCAACTTTAATTCGCTTGAGATAATCAAATGTCTCGCACCGTTAGCTCTTCGGTTTGCTAACATTAGCTGAAAGCTAACAGCTAGTTGCTAACAACAACACTTTCAGTTTACGCGCCGCGATTGGGCGCTGAGACCGTTGGTCCGTGCTCTTAAAGGAGACGCCCTACAGTAAGGTACTTTTAAGTCTAACATTTGATCAGCAAGCAGAATAACGTAAATTAGATTAAAATATAAGACCTTTTCGCACCATTTTTAACAGCTTTAACCAGTCAATAAATGTAAGTTTTATCACCGAAACATCTAGCAACTTCTGACCACCAGGTGTCATCAGTAGCTCATATGAGTTTCTTAAGAAATGGGACCCTTATTGTGAAGCTTGATGTACTTATTTTATTTTGACATTTCTTTGACCGAGATCACAATTCAGATTTCATACAGGAAGACGTGGGATGGATTGTGTATTGTAAAACGAAGAACAAAAACATAATATTGACACATTTGAAAATATGCAACTCAGTTCAACTTCATTAAAAAAAAAGTTGAACAGTATTATTCAATAAAAAAGAAATTCACATTTATTTGAGTTCTTTTTAATGGAGACTGCTAACGATACATCCTACTTGCAAATGCACAATTGTCATATCATTCATGTCAAGTTTTATTTTACGTTTTATAAATGTGAGGTTAAACTAGCAGAGATACTGGAAGATGAAATAAAGGATATACCTTTTTACATCACAGTAATCACACTTTTTTAATCTTCACGTGGTGGACTTATTCTATTTAAGAGAAATAAATTGTGTTGCACACATAAAAATTTCAAATATAACATATATATTTATATAATTGGAACCATAACAACAACAAGCCACAAAGCAATCACATTGTACTTGGAAGTGTAAAGGTTTTGTAACTTTCATATTTTTCTAAGACAGAAAAATAATTAACTAAAACCATTAAAGGCTGCAAAAAATTTGAGACAATATTTGTAATTTGGGAAGAAGCTTTTTAAAAAAAGTATATTTCTGTATGACGTTATGTCTAGCAGCAGGTAGGTCAAATGGAATCTTTTCACTCCAACATATACTTTACCTAGATCCTCTTGTGGGCTGTTAAAGCCGTAAGGTTGCTTCGTCACATTGCAAATAAGACTCGCCACAAATGTTTTCAGAAGTCATACTTTTTAAACTGTGTTTATGTGGATTTACTGACTGTAATTAGGTTGGTTTTGCCTTATTTATTATTTTTAGAATCTTATCTCAAAAATACCCAACACACCTTCTGCTAACACGGGAGCCATTTTACCCATATGATTTTTACAAACTCATGACATTAGGCCATTATTAGCTTGCATGCAAGGTATGTGACACATTATTTTACTTAAACACATTTTTTATAATTGCAGTTGCTCAGAAATAAGATATTTTTGTAATATTGATCATCATAGTTTTTTACTTATTTCCGCTCCACCTACAGACCATATGGTCAGTGGTTAAATTTCTTGATTACTAAAACCCTCTAAAATTCTGTCCCTAACATTAAGATAGTTATTAATACACCAATCAACGTCACGTTCGTTCAGTTACAGCAAAGTGGACAGGCTCCAGATAATCTGTATGAGACACACCCATAGGTTAATCTTTTGCAGCTAAGTAGTTCCCATCAGATCTCTGGAATGCTTAACATGAAACTTTGCTGAGAAGGAAGTTAGAAGCGAATGAACTGGAATCCTTCCTCACACAGTAGCCGTTAAGAAGTGTTTGTCTCTATTCTTATTTTGGCCTGTGTCCATGAACACATTTCCGTTTGAGGCAGGGGAGGATGTTCTAGAAAGTTTAATCAGTAGAAGTTCTTTACTCATTTATTGCTGCTGCTTCCAAATACCTCCAATCTTATCTTTCCAGTTCAGTTTACTTTCTCTGGGGCTTCTGTGATTTTAATTATCACTGCATAATAATTTTGTTTTCTATACTGCAAAATGAACATTTATAGTATGCAAAAACTGTTAGCATACATAAACGTTGTAGCTGAGAGTAAAGGCAGTTTTTCTCTACACATATCATTGACTACAGGAGTAAAACTTTCCATATCCTTTTTCCTGGGTTTTTTAAAAGCATGTTTTAACTGTATGATCTCCTTTCAAGTCAAAAAGCCTTCAAACGCTTCATTGTTTCACAGTTTTAGGACCTGAATCCTACAGTTAAAACAATGCTGGATCGCAGCAGTGGTTTATATTTAGTTACAACAATGCCTTTCATGAATGAGTAACTACAAATACCTCTGAGCTCAGCTAGAGAGGGTTGTGAGCATGATCTGTTGCAATGCTTTGTGGTTTTATTTTCTATCATTAACTGGAAAGAACCAACATACTTGAAAAATAAAGTCTGTCAAAATTACGTTTTCAGAGGTTTCATTTTACTTGAAGCTCAGAGCAATTTGACGATTCAAACAAAGAGTCATTTGTGAGGACGGTTGCCTCCCAGCTGCGTCCTGGGTTCAAATCCCAGCTTCAGGCTTTCTGTGTGAACTTTGGTATATCAATTCCTGTGTGGGTTTTCTCCCACCATCCAATGACATGAAAAGGAAACTTGCCACTCAAAATTGGCCTCAGTTATGATTGTGTGGTCGTTTGCCTCTGTGGCTGCCTGTTCAGAGTGCATCCTGCCTCTTACCTAATGATTAATAGAGAAACCAGTCCCCCCCATGTCCCTCTATTGATTGGGTAACTGTAGCAAATTGATGGATGTTTTATAAAATAAATAATAAAAATCATGTTTTGGGTTTCTATAATGAGCTTTATTTAAGGTCCAAAGTGTCTACTCGGCAGAGATCAGGGTGGAGTATTATGCTTAATGCCAAAGGCTCCTGTTCCTCGCTCACCTATGACACGAGTGCCCTCAGTCCCACTCTTATGTATTGTCAAAGTTCACAGCACGGAACAATAAAAGGTTTACTTACCTGACTGTGCTTGTGTGTACAAGTGTATGTTTCCCTTATGATTTTGTCCACTAGTCTTGATGAGGTCAACAAACTTATGGTAGTATTATTGATCCATATATGCTGTTTGTATTGTGTTTTGCTGTAATATGCCAGAAACATTCATTTTGTGTTGACATCTGCTGTTAGAATATTTCCCATGTGGCCTTAAAATTCACAGCTATGATTGGCTGGTTTGCACGAACAGATCAGTCTTTGGAGATTTGAAAGGGGAATACAAAAAACTGCTAACTCATTGCCACATTTTTCAACCTAAAATAATGGTTCTCTGTATAGAGAAGCAACCACCGCCAGCTACCATAAAAACAGACTCCAAATTCATTAAACCCAATTAGCTGCAGCTGGTCAACATCAAGCAGAACAGGGGGATTTCTAAGTAGTTCAATCCTACTTGCTTGTTTTACTTCTCCTCAGTGCAAGCTAAAATCATACTGGTATTCTGCTGAGTTAATTTCTGTTTTGTCTGAAATTAAGGAGGTTGATTTTCCCACATCTAATCAACAGAAAGTGATCAGAAACTATAGGAAACAAGGAAAAAGCTTATCCAGTTTTGCCCTGTGTAATATTAAAACATGTACAAAAATCTCATCTCATCTAAAAATTAGATCACATTTTTAACGTGTTGGTGAGAGTATTGTTTTTTTGTTAGTAAACTGCAACAAATCTATTAAAGCGCTTACAACTGATGTGACACAGAGCTCTTACAAAAGCCAAAGAAAAAAAAGCATAATATTGTCACATATCCCTTCATTACCAATTTCAGAAACATCTTAAAAAAGCTGAAGTACAATCTCTTCTGACAAAGATGGTTCCATGTAGCTAAGAGCGTTCCAATAGTCCTCAAAGAGAACATCACTTTAATCTCTTTTCTTTCTCAACCCCACTATTTATGCCACGCGTTTCAAACTCTTGATATTTCTAGATCATATTTACGTCACTAACATACATAGCTATTTAAATCAACTGCTTTATCTACATAGAAAAACAACTGTGTGCATGAAAAAATATTTATTTATTGAAATGTATGTTGGTGCACAATTATCATATTTGCATATCAGAAATTGCACGTTTTTTAGGTTAAAGAAGTGATTTCATGCAATTTCTTAGTTCTTTCTCTTGTACATCAACTAGATCAGACATCAGAACATTTTTGTAGGATTAAATAAGAAATGTGTCACTGTAGAAATAAATCTTATATATCCAGTATGCAGTCAAACCCACTAGTCATGTTGTGTTAAAGCAAGTCAGGGTTGGGTCAATCACGTTTGACCCAGATTTGGGTTGGAGAAACTACACAAATAGTAGTTCTTCATATGCGATTGCCAACTTTAATGTATTTGGGTTTTTTTCAGTGGACTTTTAGGTCTCTCTGTGATCACAGAAAAATACCGGTAGTTCATTTTCTCTTGCTATCTACGTGGCTCTATCTTGACATGTTTTTGGGAGTTGACCCCATGCTGTAAAAGCTAAACCTGTCCAAGTCACAGTTTTTTTTTATAACAGTTCAAGGAGGAATATAATTGTCTCAGTGAACACGTCTTTATAGAGGTGCAGGAAATGCATTTGTGAACTGTCTGAGTGACCACTTTGCATCATAAAGTACTCATTGTTACTACTACTAACACAGATAAGTAATTTTTCAATCATTTATTCAGTGACATATATGCAGTTCATTCCAGTAAAATGAAGACAGCCATAAACAGGGGCCGTCCCATATATGTTTACTGCTGGAACGTGCGGTTGAAGGTTTTGTGGCTTTCTATTGTTTACTGGAAAGCCTTTTATCTCCAAGAAGAACAACAGCACAGTGACAGAATCAAAGTGAAGTCATGATGTTATTCTTTATATTGTCTCACCACCTGCAAAGTTAACAGAGGACTTATAAAGTGCAATATAATGGTTTTAGCAGGTTGTCTTTGGTTGCAGTGTTTTTTTAATCTGAGGGTCTACAATCTCAAAGGAAGAAGAATGTTTCTGTTGGCCTGAAGAGAGGAAAAGGAACGCCTGGATGGCCAGAGAGTGGCTCTTATCTGCTCATCAGAGTTTGGAGTCACGCACACAAACATACAGTATGTACTGAGAATATAACAGAGCGCTGTCTGTCCCCAAAACACAAAACTTTTAAGTTTTAAATCTGAAAAAGATGAAAATAGGTGTTGCTAACATTTTGGCTCAACAAATAAACAAGTTTGGAAATAAAGACATTGCAACATGGTAAGGGAAATTACAGTAACTGCTCCCAAGATAACAAAAGTCTCTTCAGGAAGGAGTGTCCTTTATGGCATGTTTCTTTTAGACATCCTTGTTCCTCGTCTGACTTCTTGAGATGACATTAAACTCTGAGTCACATGCTGGAGAGTGAAACGTTGCAACAATTGCAAATAACTGTGGAAGTTAAGAGATCCCCTTTCCAAGGAGAAGCACCAAAAATATAAACTGTTTTATTCAGTTTGTCTATGTTAATGTATGTCATTCTCTATCAAATAAACCTTTTAATCAAAATAATAATAATAATAATAATAATAATAATAATAATAATAATAATAATAATAATAATAATAGCACATTGTGGCTTTGTCCACCCAAAGGTTTTTTCAACTGAAGACAAGAGACATGAAAGGCAAATGAGAAGCTGGAATGTCCAGCTGGGGAGCCGGGAATATGGGCCAGTCTGTGTCCATCATCAAATCTTAAGTTTCTTGTCTGTTCTTCATCCTCCCAATCTTCATCCATCAGACTTTTAAGGTTCTTGGCTGTCTAACTGAAACCTAATTACATTTATTTTTCAGTGACGTCCTGATAAGTCCCTAATTACTTTACAGGATTAAATCAGACTCTTAGTTCAGCTCGGGACTAAGGGGAAACCAGGAGATGCACAGTGAATGTGAAAATAATAGTCAAGCAAGCATAAATGTCAGACCTGCAAGATGAAGCACTGAATAACAATTTCACATTATAAGTACTTTTTGTGTCAATTGCTTGATTTAATATTTTGTAGATTTTAACTGTGATTTCATCTGCAGTATTTTAGGTTATATCTCCACCAGCTTTACACATCTAGACAATGACATGAATTTGCTTTTGTAGGAACTCATACAATTGCAGCTTAGGTTTTACGTTTATGGAAAATACATTAATGGAATTATTGGAAAATACAAACTTCTTCCACCCCACTCTCAAATCATTTGCAGTGTCTAATGTATTTTCTTTCAAAATCGAATTTAATTTATTTCCATCAATATTCCCATCAGTTCTGGCCATCTTTCTCTCTGCTGAAGGAGAGAGTCCCCACACCATGATGCTGCCAAAAACTTTTTATCATTTTTTTCTTATTATTAGACCTTTCATCTGTTTAGATAATGTATTGATGCATATTTGAGATGCTTAAAATTCATTCAAACTTAACACGGGAAGCCAACGGGTGACATAACTCTCCTTCCTTGAGCTATGCAGGCTTTGTGGTTAATGTTTTGCACTGGTCGTAGTTTCATTCATCTGCTTTACAGTTCCAGTAAGCATAAGAGGAAATATTTTCAAAGAATTTGAAGCAGACAAACAAATCCTCTCTGTGTGGTTTCCAGTCAACTATTAATAGCGTTTCCTCTCATGGGCAGGCCAGAAGGTAATTAGTCAACACAAATCAGCAAAGGTGAGTACAGGTATAGTAAAAAGGCTTAAAGGCAGTGGCTTGTTCTGCCTTGTCTTTATTTTACTTTCAAGTGAGCTTTGCCCATATATTTACAGTGCAGTTCTCTTGACATTCCTAACTAAAATGTTAGACAGACTGAGGAATCTGTTTTGAATTAACACTGCAACATATATATATTTCAGTCATTCAGTTTTAGACTTGCTGTTGTTTGGTATCTCTGCTTTGTTGCACAAGAGAACCTTGAATAACAGGATTGTTAGTGTTACTGTCCATGAATACAGTACACTTACAGTACATTTTAATGGCTGGTGAACAACATAAGCAAACAAATGTTCACATCAAACATATAGATTCACACTCTTCTTTGGTCCACTTTTCTGGGACTGGGTTGGACCATGTTTGGTCTTCCCTACATGGTTCAATTAAGCTATATAAGTATTTGTTATATAGTTTTTAAAATATATCAGAAAGATTTCTCTGAGATTGTGGTTCATAATGACATGATAGCACCCTGCAGTTGTTGCAGATTTGTTGACATCCATGATGTAAATCTCCCATTTCATCTCAATCCACCAGAGGTCTGGTGACGGTGGAGGACAGTGAGTACAGTGAACTCATTGCCACGATGAAGTTACAAGAAGATTAGAGCATTGTGGTACTGTGCTATGTGCTGCTGGAAGTAGTGTACCGTGGTCACCAAACAATGGACCTGGTCAGAAACAATACTTAAGAATACTGGAATGCTTCGTTGGTGGCTGTAAAATAGTTTCCCACTGAATTACAACCAGCCTGAGCCATTGACAGAAGACAGGAAGGATCCATTCTTTCCTTCATTTTTATACCCAATGCTTATTAAATTAAATTTAAATGTTTTTCAAGAATACTTTCTTAATGCTGCAGGGGTAATTGGAGGTTGTAGTGAATTAAACTATATTTACAATTGATTTACAGTTGTTGAGAGACAAGCTTCTTTTTCCATTGTCTTGTTTATTTTAAATTCCACATTTTAATTATTATTCTTTTATACCCCTTTTTTTATTTTAACCACTTTGTGTTGGATGCATTGTGTAAATCAGAAGGATTATTACAGACGGTTACCTGACTGCAGAGGGTAATGTCATGCGAGGTCAATAACGAGATAAATGGATTCTGTGGGGTCTGTCACAGCACTACTCACAGCTATTAAAAGCCAATAAAACATTGCAAACATCTGAATAATTACCACCTGACATATGCTGACATATGCAAGAGGACTGTGTGAAAGCAGCGTATGTTAGAAGGAGACCTGATCTGAAACACTTACAGAGTTTGGATTTCACAAACTGGCTTATAATCAGATCTGCCCCAACCCTAATCCTAAAGACGGAAGACAGTTGGCTGACTACTAGAGAGAGGATATCCATCAAACCTCATGAAAAGCAGACAATGATACTATAAGACAGGTTTTTCCCTCTTATGCAGAGCACTGTACCCACATCTTTAACCAAGAGAAGCAAATATCATCTCAGGGGAATAAAGCAGAGGTTAGACATATCCAGGAAATGCTCAGAACTTAAACTAGGATTTGGAGGGACAAGTTAAAGATGTCAGACAATTGTACAGTAAAACTGAAAGTGATACTTTCTTCCCTGATGATATGGTGTGTAACAGGACAGAGAACATTTAGCACAAATGTGTAGAAATCTAATTGAGTAACTGTAGATGAATTTGTTTTCAAACTAGAACAAATGATATTGTGAAATGTGAGTCTAAAGTCCTTATGCAGGACCTTTTGGTCTCTAAGCTAGTACATCTATCACCAGCTGATTACCAGTTGTCAACGAAGGAGCCTGAGAAGTTTTTCAGGCTATCTAATCAATCTCCATATTCAGTCTCCTGTTTATTAGTGACACACCCGACAACTGCAGGGTCATCCAAGTATTTCCGTAGACGACAGGACTCTGACCTGTACCAGAAGGCAGAGATGTACAGAGTGAAAAGGACAGGTGAGAGTACAGTCCCTTGTGGTGCTCCTTTATGCGGCTGAAATCTATACTCATCAGACCAGGCATTGTTTATCCAGTGTATTGCTGTCCAAATTTGGAGAGCCTTTGCAAATTCTGGTTTCAGTTTTCTGTTTTTAGTCAACAGAAATGGACCTGGAGTGGTTTTCTGTTGCTTTGTCCTGTTTGCAGTACATTAGCTGATGGTTTTTCACCCATAATGGTTGCAATAAGTTTTCATTTGGACTCCTGGTCAGCCATGAATTTCTTAAACACTCAGCCAAACCCATCTGCACCAACATCCATAGCTGCGTTTCCATTACAAATGTCTGCAAAACTTAGTTGATGTTCTGCTAATGTCTAAAAACTACAATTTTGCAACTGCAGTGTTTTCATTAAATAAGAAATGCAAATAAAATCACATGTGAATTAGCTTGTTCAAGTGGTAATTAATTTAAATTCATAGCAATGGCAGATGTAAACACTTATATTCATATATTCATATTTCAATCACAGCACTATTGCTCATTATCAGCCACCAGACACTGATGTCTTATTGAGGCGTTGGAGCAACAAGCTCCTTATACTTGGAAGTGGCTATATCTGCAACGTTTTGGGGAAATTGTAGTGAGCAATTTTACGGAAGAACTATGAATTCAACCCTCCCAAATGACAAACTGAACATTTGACGAACTGTGTGATGCCGTAAGAGCTCTGATAGAGCCAGATGAACATTGTCCAAAGAGGCCAGTACCAACAAATAAGCTTGTTGCTGCTGCACACAAATCTCCCTTCTTCTTACTTCTGATCAGTTTCAGCATCAGCAAGTAATTTCCCCTTCATGTAGTAGCTTGAATCTAACAGGGGTGTGAAGCTGCCAGTAGGTGCATAATGTAGAGCTCTTACTTTATGAGTATAATCTAACACTGCACGAAGGCACGTGGCCTCTACTGACTCTGTGAAGCAGTCAGATGGAGACATGTATGAAAGCCCCAAGGACCAGCTGTTATCAAGACCCTGACAACAGCAGTGAGATAGATAGAGAGGTCAGTGTCAAGGATAAACAAGAAACAGGACTATATTCAACATCCGTTTTCACAAAGTTAAGGAGAAATTAGTATCATAATAAACTCTAATTATGAGTTGCTTTCATTTAAGTCATTAAGTCGTTACTTTTTTTTTTTAATGAACCTCCTGTTTGTTTTCCAGCAGCCTATTTGGAAATATGTGAAATGTGTTGAACATCTTTCTCTTTTAGTTCTGTCAAGCAAGGATAGAAAATATGGCCATAAAATGATCTCATATTACATTTCAAAGAAAGAGTCTCATAAGAGATGTATTGTTTTCAAAACTCAGGTGCAATTCTGGACATTCCCTGAAAACTGACTGGAATGTTCAAAATCTTGAAACTTGATGCAGTTTGAGCCAGTTTTCATATTATGACCGACAACCACAGAGACACGATGACATGGATGTTGACAGAAATTTAATAAGAGACTTTGTTTAACATTATGAGGTTACGTCAGTGCATGTGTGTGTGTGTTACAAGGCCATCTGTATGAACATCTGTGGTGTGCTGCAGGCTGTTTAACCAGTTGTCTTGCTTACTGCAGTGCTTTCCATGTAATGGGGAAGTGAGCTACTGGGAGAAATGATCGGATCACAGCTTTCAATCAGTTAGGCTGTGTGGTTGTAGTCACGGGGATGATCCCTAATGTGACTCTGAAGAAAAAATTTAATATTTACTGTCTTAAGATGCTTCAAACTCCAGAATGCGTAAATATGCCACATAGTAAAAACAGACCACCACTCCTTGTGCATCATGCAAGGTTTCAAGTCCCATAAATCAACAGCAAAAGGAGTTCAACACTTAAAGCTCACACACCTCTTTAATGAAGCTCATTTCATATTCAAACCTGTTTCTTTTTCTTTCAGTTTGAACTTTTTCACATAATTCATGTGTCGTGCAGTTTGGCACACCCCCAGGTACCATCTCATTAGCTGGCATGCTATTAGAGTATTTTTGCATAGTGCAATAAGTTCTTGTAGAGACAATATGTCTCTACTAGACAAGACTAACTGAGTTGACTTTCACCACCTAATGCTTGTCCACAGCTGACATTCCAGGTGAGCCATGTAGACAATATTTAGCATGTGAACACACATAAGATATCATAAATACTAAACGTTTAATCAAGTATAAAAAGTACTGTACGTATGTATGTAGGAATAAAATGAAAAACAGAAAAAACAACTACTATTTTTAATACTACAGCAGTAGGAAGATCATGACAAATGGTCTGCAATGGATCTAGTTGTTGTTTCAGTGTCTAAAGAGTCAAGAGGAGATTGTTAAAGGTTGAATACTGTGCTGTTAAAAGAGTCTGAATCCATCCTGACATTACCATATGCTGATGTTGCCTTTTGTTACCTGTTAGCAATCTTCAGGAAGCAAGGTGTGGCGAAACATTGAGCTACTAACAGTGACGCGTATCACATTTCAGTCACACCAACTTGAAACATGAGAGTGATACAGTCCCTAAGCATCGGATTCACTCTGTGGGGTCACATGAAGTGAAAAATAAAGTCCTTGCAGGGTCACAGCTTAATGTCACTCTGACAAAACTGTCATGTTTGATCCCACTACTACATAGTGCTATTATTTAGCATAAATAACAAAGATAAGTTATTTCTTAATCAAAAACATTTTACCACACACTACTGTTTGGACAGTGACTTTCCAATTTCCGAACTAAAAAATGAAAAAGTAGGAGGGTCATGACCCTGACTCATAGCTATGCATATTTTATCAAGTCATTTATTATAAAGCTAATGTAGCTTTTTGTCTTTTTTATCTATAGTTTTACAACATTTCTAAAATACACATGCTTTCTCTTAGTCAGTTTCAGTATTTAGGTTAATTTCTATCATCCTAAATGGGGCTTGGGTACTACTGCATTAGGATATGTAGTTTAAAGTTGGCCATGTTTATTCTTTTGAACTATTTTCTCAAAAACAAAAACATGAAATAAACTGAAGTTTTTAGTTTGTTGTATTGTAATGTTTTACCATTGTACTTAAGTGTACAACGTTTTGACAAAAGCACAAACAGACAAGTCATTAGCAAATCCTAAACATATTTTAGATATTCTCAATAGATATCTGGACTTTTTAATAAGATTATTCTTCCATTTAGTATACTTTTGCTTGTATCTTGGTGATGCATGCATGTATTACTTTTGTTGTTTCACGTTAACTGGTACAAAAAACACAAAAAAGGGAATGTAACTCAAAGTACCTTAAAATATCTAAACTTGTGGGAGTGCTGCACATAATCCCTGTGAAGTAGTGAAGGCAACATGTATGCATACAGTCAGACCGCTGTCAAAGCAAATTAATGCTGGTTGATCATTTTCTATGCATATTGCAAATGCTGCTGATTAAACAAATAAAAAGTCAGCAAAGATTCTGAATGTAAAGTATTCTAGATGTGACACATGTTGTTTAGGCACAACCCTCCACCCCCCGAGCTGTTTCAGTTAACTGAGACAATAAGTCATGAACATATGAATGAGAATTTATTAGGAAAAGGCTACTTTGGACATTTTGTGCATCTAGCACAAGATAAGAATGTTTGTAGTTCTCTTCAAACTCCAGGGAGTATTTACGTTTTGAAAAATATTCACCGAACAAACTTCTGAAGTATTGCTCTTTTACACTAAAACAGATCTGCTCAGTCCTTTGGTGTGCAAACTGAATCTTTTAACAACATGTGTGGGCTCTCTCTTCTTTGCTCTGTACTTTTGTCTGGATCACGAGAGCTGGCAGCTGTTCAGGAATGAGTAGCCATGGAAATTCAGCCGCTATGTTCACATCTCACAAAATGTAAACAAATAGCTCCCAGTGAAATGTCTTTCACAAGACTTTCTCACACCAGGGCAAAAAATGTCTATCATTTTAATGAAGCACTAAGTCAGAAAAAATGAGTGAGCATTCACAAAGCCAGCACCATCAAAGATAAATTGTCCTGCAATGCTGTTGACATGACAAAAGACCACAGTACTGGCTGAACACCAGGCTTACCATTACATCATAATGTGCATTTATTTTGTATATTTTTTTATGCAAGTTTCTCTTTTTGTTCTGCTTAAGTTTTCTCAAAGAGTCCCTTGTTGGTGTCATCTAGGAATTCTTTGAAGATCACATGTAAACTTTGATCACTGGATTTTGAAATGCAGTCACTGACAAGCATGAGTTTATTCTCATTTGTCTCTGTTAATATAAATAGATGAGTGTATCGGTGAGACTTGTTTCTAAGTCACACGTGGGAAGTAAAAAATTGTGATTAATCATAGGATTCACTGTCAGATGTGATGAATTCTGAATGAGCAATCCCGTACACCCAGTTCAAAAGGGCATTTAAAAGTTAATGTGGTTTTCTTTTATGATTCAGAATCCACAAAATATCCATGGTGGATATTGATATTATGCAATGTTGAGTTTTTCTTGGCTTAAGCTTGGAAGCACAATACTTAGAATGTACCAAATAATTTATTGACTAATGACTTTATTTTTCATTATAATATTTTCAGGTAAATAAATATAAAAATGCAACATACGTTGTCTTTCGTACTGCTTGCTCTAAGTGAGATTTTTCAGGGCTCCCAAATAATACAAGGCTGTGTTTTTTATAAACTTACCCTAAATGAGCACACTTTATATTGTCTCTGATGCCTGGAAATTGAGTTGATAACATAAATGACTGTAATGAGACTGTCATACAGAAACAGTCTGAGGTCAGAGGTCTCTTCTGACATGTTGCAAGACTTACTGCCACAAAAGATCCTTCCTGGCCACAGCATCAACATCCACAATAACTCTGAAGATAAAACATGTAATTTCCCTTTGTGGATAAATAACGTAGTTTTTAATTTAATTAAAAACTGTCAACCACCTTGTTCAGTAGGCATGTGACTTAACTCAAGATTTTCATGTGTCCTCACATGAAGGAGAAAAATCCAAAATATTTTGGTATATATTGTTTAAGTTTTGCTTTTACTACTTCTTTTTTACAGAGTAACTTCCCTCTGTCAACCTCTTCTTTCTGTTTTGAAATGTATTTCATCACGTTGTGTGTCTTAATGTTCGTAGGTGTGAAATTATTTGACAAATCTTGCAACTTTAGATTCCCAAAGTCGTTTTTGGTCACAATTGATTAATGTATAATTAGAAGTATAAATTATTAAGGACAATTGTCAAATTTCATCAGGTTATAAAATGCAGGATACATTTTTTGCATACAATTCCTGTAAAAATGCATTTTCTTGAGATTCTGTGTAAGGCAATATGGGAAAGCAGTTGTGCAGTAAAAGAAAAAAAATAATACATGATTTTCCATGTACAAAAAATTTAATGTGAAAAAAGTGAAAAGTGGTGTGCATTTGTGTCCACCTGCTTTACACTGATGTCTCATAATTAATTCACATCAATTTCTTCAAGTAGCCAGCTAGTAGTGTAATGTAATTTAATCAAACATGTAAGTCTTAAAATGTACAATGGTTTTGATTGAAGTGAAAGGTGGACGTATTTACTCATGGTGGCTGATTTCAGATCCGCATCACCATTTTCAGATATTGTTTTTTCCATTCCCAGCTATGCACTATTTTCTGTCAGTCTCTCTCATGACATCCTAATAAAAACACTCTGGAATGTATTTGTAAATGTGAACAAGTATAAGGGTAAATCATTCTGCAAGGCACTGTACATATATGCTGCCATTGCATTTGCTCAGCTTTTGCTTGCAGTCATAGCAGGACTCGCCTCAGAAGTGGAAATATTTACATATTGCAATGGAAAACCTCAATTCTTGTAACAACCAAAGGCAATTCTCACTTCCATTTTCAGAGAACTTCTGCCTTTTTTTAAGGCAGCTGTGACATTTACTGCACCTAACAAGAGGGAACAAATGTTGGCTGTGTGCTGATGTGTTGTGGTGACGATGAGCTGTGATAAAAGCTCTGTAAACTACCAATAAATTTGTTTTAAAAAGGAATCAATGAAACCGCCTTTAAAAGGTTTAGAAAGTGGTGCAATAGTCCGAGATTTTGCGTGGTTGTGTTTATTATTATCAGTATGATCTTTGTGGATTTGTGTCTTCCAAACAAATTTATGTAATCTTTACCTGAATTTACAGGTTAGTGGGTCAGTGGGTCCTCCACTCAATGTTACGTTGCACACAACAACATAAAACAATCTAGTTTTTGAAGCTAAGATGTGCAAAAAACTGAAAAGACTGAATGAGGGACTCTTATTCAAATCATCTTTTCTAATTTTAAATAATAATGAAAAAAACAAACGGATATGATAATACAAGTGCAGAATCTTTTGTTTGTCCTTTGCATAGCAGTGATACCACTTTTTGTGTTAATGAGAGCCAAATAGAAAAAATGTGTCTATGTCCTACTTTTATTATGAACCAAACCCACAGCAGTGCAACGAAATAATAAGGCTGTTCTATCAGCAGTGAGACAAAGATTCAGCCTTTCAGTGAGCTGAGCCAAGCTCATTATAGTGACCTATTTCTAACAAAGTATTAGATTCCACTTAACGTACGTGGCTAAACATCACATATCTGCCCTTTTGCTGCTCTGGAAGACTGTGGTTTCAGATGAAACACTTGATTAAGCAAATGGAAAAGCTCCACTAAGGAAGTATTAAGTATTTTCTATGATAGTGACAAAATACGCTATGTCTGAATTCATTAATTCAAATCATCTTAGCTTGTGAGTTTAGCATTGACTTACATCAAATGGCAGTTTACGAGACAAAAAGGTCTCAATATATTCACATCTGGTTTTAATTCAGTTCCGGTTATTACTTCTGATTCCAATAAAATCCAAATTTACATCCAAAATCAGATCCAGTTATACTTTTTTCCATGAATGGTCCTGCCTTTAACATATACAGTAGGTGAGCTGTAGTTTTAAACTGGAGAGCTGGCACCTCTTTGATGTGCCATGAGCTTCTTAAGTCCTTGTTAAGAGGCTCATGGCACATCATCAGCATCGACTAAATAAAGGTTTCTGTGTTTCGCACAGATCCTAACAATATGCACGCCATTCTTACTTTTTCTCATCATTAGATATGGAGGTACTTCCATGTTGAGGTCATCTAAGAAATTTACAAAAAAGGCTTGACTCTGATTTTCTAAACCGTTCACACGTTGATTCATGTAATCAAAACATCCTATAAGTTGGCTAAGGTACTTAAACAACTTACAGGTGGCTAAAATCACTCCTAAGAAGCTCATGTCTTAACTGCAGCTTATAAAGCAGTTAATCAGAAAAGATTAACCCTTTCAGGGTAAAGGCAGCTGTATTGTCTGAAACCAGAATTTACTGTGCACAGTTGGAGGTTGGGGAGCATCTATGACCAGCAGATTTAAAGCATTGCTACAGATTCTCAATTCCATTGAGGTCTGGACTTTAACTGGACCAATGCAACACTTCATTCAACAGTAGCTCTGATTGTATGTTTACAATTGTTTTAGTGCTGGAAGGTGAACCTCTCTTCCAGTCTGATGGCTTTTGTGTTTACTCAGTCAGGTAACAAGAACCCAGAGTTTAGCACTGTATCTCTTACCAACAACAAACAGCCTCTCAGCATGATGCTGCAAAAACTATATTTTACTACATGGACCGGTGCTCAGGGTTGGTTTAAGAGCTGTCAAAGTTTTGTATGTAGGCCAAAAAGTAAAACAATGCTCTCATATAACCACAGCACAATTTTTAAACTTTGTCATGACCCCTTCACAGTCTGAACAAGTTTTAAACAGGACATACAATAGATTTAATCTGGTTAGTCTTCAGTGACTAATAGTTTTGGGGAGCAAAACTGGGGAGCAAAACTGAACCATTTGCTCCCCAAATCTGGGGAGCAAATGGTTCAGTTTTCTTTTCACCTGATTCTCCGACTGAGGTGTAGCTCTCTGCAACTTTTCTAGAGCTACCATAGATACCACTTGGCTGCTTCGCTGATTATCGCTCTTCCAACAAACCCTGCTCAGAGTTCATTCACACCATCATGCCAGTCCTCTCTACTGTCTTCATGATGCTCAGTCCCCAACAATAGAGCTGCATTTATACAAAGATTAAATAACTTATTTTCATAATAAATGTCTGAATACAGCTGGTAGCACTAGATATTAAGGGTGTCAGATTAAAAGGGGTTTGAAAACATTTTGCACTCTATAGGGTTTTTTTTTTTTTTAAATCCATTTGCGAGATTCTGTAACCTCTGGGTCACAAGCAGCAGCTACCACTGTTAAACTACTTAGGTGTCTTGCAGCAGAACAAATTTACTTACGGATATAAAGCAAGTAACCTGAAGTTGGACCTAATGATGATATACAGTTGGCAAACTATCATGGGATGACTATGAGTTTATGTTGCTGTGGTCATTTAGAAACTAATTTCCAGACTTCTTAAGTAGTACTAAAACATTCTCAGCCTAAACTTGTTTCTAAAGTCCTTTAGGGCCGGGCTCTTGTAGTTTCACAAACTGATGTCTGCACAATTATTTACCTGCAAAACTAAAACTGAAAAGTGTTAAACTGTTTAATCTCCAGTAATCACCAATTTTTCTCCATTTTACAGAACACAAACTGAGTATTAATGTTTAATACATTAAGTTCAGTTTCAAGCATACACTTAAAAATGTAGTCACTGATTAAGAGCATTGACTCAATTTTTCCCCTACGTTTCAGTTGCACTATTGTTTATTCAAAAATTGCTAAAACACGCACACATAAAAACACAGTGAAACAGTTTTCCTTTAACATTTTATTTGAAGCTTATAGAACATCTGAAGATAGAATATCTTAAATATTACATGTAATAAGACATATCAAAGATAATTAATACATTCTATGACAGCGACAGAGGAATGAGTGTTTATGTGCCATTTTAAGCTAGCAGTGGTGTGTAGTGTTATGCGTGGGCTGAGATGGGGTGACTGAGGCCACTGAAGTACGACTTCTCTCGTTCACTCATCAGCTCAAAGTGCAGCGGCTGCTGGCAGAAGTTGCATTCTGCCGATGAGTGGGGCTTCAGTCCGAGGCCCGACTCCTTCCATGTTTGCACCAGCTTCTCTGAAAACAAAACAAAAAAAACAAGCGAAGCGTCAGTAAAGGCTGGAAGGTAAATATGCAGCCTGTTACAGTTTAATTGAATCAACTACTCAATCTTAATATTGTGTGTCACATGTAGACTTAGACTTAGACTGACTTTATTGTCATTTTGCATGCACAGGGTGTATACAGATGTTTTATCATCTTACCAACAAAGTATTTCATCATCTCCGGGGTATGGTGAGGGGTTGGGGCAATGCGCAGAAGCTCCTCCCCTCTTGCAACAGTGGGGTAGTTGATGGCCTGCACATAGATGTTGTGGCGATTCATCATGATGTCACACACCTCTGTGTTTTTCTCAGCGTTTGCCACCTGAGAGCAGAAAGTCACACAAGATGATTACAGAGCAGTCATCATGGGGGTCTTATGTGGAGCTTAAAGCTAATCAGGCTGTCTGTACTTAAAGTGTTTTCGTTTGATGAGATTAAGCTGTGAACTAAATCGTAGATTACCCGAACGGGGATAATGTGGCTAGGGCAGTGCACAACAGGCAGCCCTTCGTCCATCAGCATCTGTCTGAGCAGCTGCACGTTGCGCTGATGTTTACGTCTCAGCATGCGGCCTTCTTCCCCTTTCAGGGTCTGGATCGACTGGCGGGCCCCGGCCAGAAGCATCGGGGGCAGGGAGGTGGTGAAAATGAAACCGGCTGCGTAGGAGCGCACAGTGTCCACGAGGGCAGAGGTGCTGGCGATGTAGCCCCCGACACATCCAAAAGCTTTCCCTGGAAAACAAAATGGCCAATAATTTTACAAATGCTTCCAGAACTTAGAATCAAGACAAAAACATTCATGAAACCAACAAGCTTCCTGCAGCAGCCGATGCACAGAGTAGCAGAGCTGATGGGTTAAGCTCGACAGTGACACAGTAACTCAATAAGAGTGCACTAAGAGAGCACACAGTTTCCTAGCAACAACACAACTACTTATGCTCCTTCAAGCACACAGGCATATTGGATGGCACTATTGAGGCTTAATCCTCAGACGAGCATAAACACAAAGAGCAGGATGAGTCATGCAAACTGGGAACAGCTGTTTGGTTTAGAAATATAGTCCTGCATAAAAACAGAGGTAGCTCAATAATATCCCAAAAGGAATTGAAAGCCCAAATATCCTATTAAAAATCACTACTTTGTTTAGTAGATATTGCATGCTGACCTAGAGTTCCTGAAATTATATCCATCTTGTGCATTACGCCATCCCGGTCTCCGATTCCTCCTCCTCTGGCCCCGTACAGACCCACAGCGTGAACCTCGTCAACGAAGGTGATGGCGCCGAACTCATGAGCCAGGTCGCACATCTCCTCCAAGGGGCACACGGCACCTGTTCCAGAGAACGCAGCACAACATAGGTCACAATGCAGCACTTCGAAGGACATCTGATAGGTGTTGCCAGACAAGTAAATGAAAACTGACCATCCATGGAGTGGACAGTCTCAAACGCCACAATTTTGGGTTTGGTGGGGTCTCCTTTCTCCAACAGCTCTCTGAGGTGAGCCACGTCGTTGTGGCGGAAAATAAACTTCTTAGCACCACTGTTCCGGATGCCCTGGATCATTGACGCGTGGTTGCCTGCATCCGAGTAAATCTCACAACCTGATGTTGTAAGGAAAGATAGTTAGTGCAAAGTTACATTTAAAAGCCTAGGCAATTTTGCTTCACCCCCTCCAAAAAACCTACCAGGAAGAATCTTGGCGAGGGTGAAAAGTGTGGAGTCATTGGCAACAAAGCAGGAGGTGAAGAGCAGAGCGGCATCCTTGTCGTGGAGGTCAGCCAGCTCTTGTTCCAGCTCCACGTGGAATTTGCTGGTCCCAGATATGTTTCTGGTTCCCCCCGCACCTGACCCGTGCTTTTGTAAAGTGTCCCTGAAAGAAGAACACAAGCAAAGGGAAGTGTGATAATTTTGTCTGGTTTTCTAAAGCAGTACCGCAATAACAATCCACACCTTTTTCTTAGCTAGAAACTTAAGTAGGTGTGAAATTACAATGACCGAACAACAAGTATTATAATTGAGCTGCAGCATGTGTCAAAGTATGAAAACAAGGGCAGGCTGAAACAAGTTGAAAGGAAAAAAAACTTCTCATCTGAACTCTGACCAGCTACTTCCACTGAACCAGAGACCCGGCAGCGCTCCTGGGTGTCTGGTCATATCTAATCATCATGTAGTGTCTCTAAGCAGTTCTAGTTCTTTCTGTCCGACCTCAGCTCTTACACTGGGGCAAAAGCCACAGCGCAATCAGAGGCAAACGGGCACCATATGCAAATATTTTCTTTATTACATAACAGACCTTGAACCTAGAAAGTAGAACAAATGTTATAATTTGAAGGCTACACCTCCAAGCTCATTGTCTTTGACTCACATGATGGACTTTACGACTCGAGGGTGTCGACTCATGCCCAGGTAGTCATTGCTGCACCAGACGGACACTTCCCGCTTATCCTCCAGCGAACCTGTGAAGTCGTCTGCCATTGGAAATTCAGTGGCCAGGCGGTTCACAGTCTTAAACACCCTGTATGTGTGGTCATTCTTCTTCTCTACTATCTTCTTCTCAAAAAAGTCATCGTACTGGAAGCGGGACACTGCAACAAACCAGGAAGTTAAGACTTGCATGATATGTTGCAGAAGTAAATGATGCAAAGCTCAACAGTCAAATAAAGCCTACTTCTGCCAAGCAAGTTGTCCTGCAGCAGGTGGGTGACCCTCTTGGGACGCTGCTTCAGGAGAGTCTTCATCAAATTACTTTGCTCTCCCACTTTACTGGTGATGGTCAAGGGTGGCTGTTTCAACTTGGCAGCGGAAATCTCTAAAATAGGTGAAAATGACAAAAAGAGAAAAAAAAAAAAACAATATTAGATACGGCACAGCAGACGGAGTTAAAATTTCCTAAATTTACCATACAGCTCACCTTTCTGAACAGTGCGCACTTCCTCGACATCCTCCTGGAACTCCATGGTAACCTGGCGGACCACACCGCTGTTCTTCTGCTTCATCTCAGCAGCCAGAAAGGGGCATTTGGAAGCCACCGCCTGGCCTGTAGTTGGCACAGGATGACCAGTAGGCAATTTGGACTCTACTCCCACTACAGGGACTGGAAAAAAGGATACAACATTTGATGTGCATGGTTAAAACCAACATATTACAACTGGCAAGCTAACTCATTCCAGCATCTGTAAGATTTATCTCATTATTAGGTGGCTTCAGTGTATTTATTCATGCTCACCATTTCCAGTCTTGATTTCAGTCGTCTGATTGGAAGTTGAAGAGCACAGGGCCCGTGCCATTGATGGAGCCATAGGTTTTGAAGCCAGCTCCATCATGATGGGACATCGTTGAGCATACGTCACCATGGATTTCCTGGACTGCTGGAAAAAAGCCTGTGGCACGCATGCCAGAAAGGGACAGCGACGGACTATAACTTCCATTGTCGTCAACGCTGATGAACGTTTAGAGACCTAAAGGAGAGAGAAGAAATGTAACCAACACAGAATAAGATGCTGAAATGGCATGCACTAAAAATGATCCATGAGGAAGAAATATTAAGTGAAGCTACGTTAAGTATCGAGAATCACTTGTTCTTAATAAAAGATTTCTCCTAGGCAGTAAAGTGCACATAAGACGCTGAAAATCCTATGACATAATAAAATAAATCTTCAAGGATCTAAAAGTTTGGTCAAAATACAAACATAATAAAAATGCTATGTATCTAAAAATAAATAAGAAAAAGACAACTAAATTTCTTATACTGATCACAAAATGTGGCTGCATGTTATAGAGACGTTATGATCATGCATTATGTTCCCTGTTTTTTTTTTCTGTGGATCTTGATCTTAAATTTAGGTCTGTGTCATCATAAGATTTATTTTTTAACAACACAGAGGATGATAATTTTGGACATACAAGACTGTCCAACACAAAACATCTCCAAAGAGTGTTTTGTCTTGTTTTTGACTTAAGCTCATTAATCATTACCAAACACGGCAACTAGGGTCTGATGACGATTATTTAATAAACAAAAGAGTTGCCTTTTGCGAAATCTCCGAAACTCTGATTCCCACCCAGACGCTTTTTTCCAGATGACGCCGGTTTGACGACGTTCCCGGAAATACAACTCACCACGAAGTATTCCATTGTTGTAGTGGAAGAGCTCAAAAAGTTGGAAGGACTTTGTAATAAAAGGTTAATTGAACAAATAATATAGTATATAAACGTTTTATTTCCGGTTCTAATGTTATCATTTCAGACTTTTACCCTCTCAACCCCACCTCAAGGAAAAACAATCACAACGCTTAAGATATTAACACAACCACTGTGACGACCTTTGCAATTTTGATTTTAACTTAGGTGCCGTTTACTAAAGTTATCGAAATCTCATCAGCACACCATAGTAAAAATAATGTTATTATTATGTTAGCTATAATAACATAAATATATGTTATTTGGCAAACCTTAGACTTTTTTCGTAACAAATAAAACAGCTATTTCGACACGCGTCTGGTATTACAATGCAGAAAATAAATGAACGGTATATTTTACGCGCAATGTGGAAATAATGTGAACATCAAAGCCTCTTCGTTGATCCTTGCCGGTTGACCTAGCTTGACGCTAGCTGCACTGCCATATTAAGCAACCAGAAGTAAGTATGCAACCGTTAAGAAAATACATTAAAAACTCACCTTTTAAAAATACGAACAGGGTAGCAAATTCCTCACGGGTTTGGTAGGGCGGAAGAAATCAATATAAATGTTAAATAAATGTAATGCCTGGTCAGAATTACTTGTCGTTTCTGTTAATGAAGAGAACGAGAACGCCGCGTTATCCTGCACTGAGGACGAACGAAGAGGACGAGGACGAGCAGGTTTATAGAACTGCACGGCATGGCTGAGTCTCGCGATATTTGCGTCATATACGTCATTTAGTCAATGACATGATTACGGTGGAAAGAGGTTTTAATCACGAGTAAGCTTTAGTTTTTATACCCCAGAGAGTTAAGAATGCTAAGAAGTTGATCTTTGACTATAATGCATAAGTATTTAAAGCCACGATCAAAGACAACTTATAATCTATAAAGAAATCTTATGATCAGATAACTAATGACAGAATTTTCGAGGTAAAATTCACACCTTAATTCAAAGCTTTTAAAAACCATTTTAGACTATTTTGTATTTAATCTAACAATTAAACACCTTTTTTGCAATAATCAATTAGTTTTCAAAATTTAATGCAATTAAAAATATTTAGGCCCTTAAAGATTATGTCTGTTTTTCCCCTTCTGTCACTTTTACATGTTTCAGATTTTAAAACTAATTATATGCTAAAATCAGTTTTCACATGATTATGTCATTTATTAGGCAAAACCTTTCCAAGTCAACAAATCCAAGTTCATATTGTAAAAGAAATAATTTCCCTTTCTAAATCACTTTATGTTAAAAAGTCTCAGTCTGTCCTGAGACTTCTCTTGTTGTACAAAGTCAAGTATAATGCAACACTGCCACTCCCTAATCTTTTGCTGCCCACTGCTTACTAGTTGCCTGAGAGACAGCTTGTAAACCTTATCCTGCATACAAGAAAGACATTCAGCTGTTTGTCAGTATTTCTAATCGTTCTGCTAAAGAAGCACCACTCATTTTTACTCAGAATGATCATACTGTAAGATTATGGTCAGATGGTAAAATATTAAAGAAGATAAATCATTTTTATGATGCACATTCCAATTAATGATAGTAATTATGAAGGTTAAAAGACTATCCTGGAGCTAGATCAAATGGTAGTCAGTTCAGACATGACTCAAAAGCAAACATTACAACACTGTTTAGCGGGGTTTCAAGTCACAGGTGAGTTTAGACAGTTCATCTGACATACAAATATGTATAAGTTGCAGCAGCACAGTAATGGATAGATAATGGATAGATTTCACCATATGGATACATGTGGAGAAACATATGCTTCGTCTATATAAGGATCCCTGAGTGGGGGGATATTTTACATGATCACAAACAATATTGTGATTGACTTGAATGAATTTATTAGTCATGCATACAAAACGTATGCATGACTGATAAATTCAGATCATCTGTGGTGCCTCAAATGTGCCACTCTTGCCATCCTATTCACTCAGTGACACCATCATGTGTCACTGATTAAATAGAAAAAGTTAAAAGTAACACAAATTTGAGATTTATAAAATTGATTAATTCTACTGATATTTTCCAATAGCTAAGTGCTCTCATTCTCTAAACCCCCATCTTAATCGCAAACTGAGTGCAACAGCTGCCTAAGGAGGTTTTGCAAGAAATTATTTCTATTCTATACTACAGACCAGTATTATAATTATTTCTCAGGGGTTGACAAGAAATAATTACTAGAAATCCTTGTTCTGTTCTATAAAACAGATTTGCAAAAAACTAAAACCAAAAACGAAAAAAAAAAACTTAACTCAGACTGGAGTTCAGAAGGTTAAAAATTAACTTTACATGTAAACAAATTCACATAACCATTATTTAAGGTTCCCCTATCATGGAGGTTTAGTACTTCCTACTGAACTTTATGCTCAGTAGGAGGTAAATTACAAATTATGATACGACTATGACACATGCACAAATCAATTTTAAAAGCAAAAAAGAAAGAAGGATAAATATATAATAACTAGAAAGATGGAAAGGTATTTGCTATCTACTACACAAAAACAAAAGGAAAAGGTGTACATTTTCTACAAGATTCAACTTTTCTTTTATACTAGCATTTACAAATATTGCTCATTGAAACATACACAGGATATAAATCAAATAGTTAAAGAAGTTTTTATTTTATATTGAGGTGAACTATTTTAAATGTAGGAAGCATTTGTGCCTTCTGTTGTAGTTCAATCTTTTGTATCTCCAGTGTTCTGCTGCCCCCTGCTGTTCATACTAAATTAAAGCTATAGGACTTTACCTTATTTATAAAACCATCTTATCCAGTTCAGAAAATGCAATAATTTAAAGACTAAAAGTTGTAAATAATCTACAAGTGCAAATGATTATCGAACAATTAAACGTTTTTAGTTTACTAGATTATTGGAATGCTAGAGTTAACGTTTGTTCATTCTATTTTATGTTTTGTCTATAGCTACAACTTCTCATTCTTTTTAGCAACTTATCAAGAGTTTTTATGTTTGTGACCACACAATAAAAACTGAATAAATATAATGTGAAGTTAGAACCAGATGATTGCATTTCCAGTATTGCCTCAGAGGCTTTTCTATCCTTAAAGGGAACTTTTAAGTCTTGATGCTTTGTTTACATTTCTGGCCTCATGTGACTCTGACCACTTCCATATACAGCTAAGCAAGAAAGTAATTATTTAAGATAACATGAATCCCATAGCCCCGTGCCTGTGGGGAATCACTTTTTTAATCAAACATTTTAAGAGCAGCTCAGTTTGATTCAATTAAATACAGTAAGTACATGAATACAGAAACATTTACAATGGAATTCATTTAATTTTGTTTCTTTTTGACTGGTTAAAACATTTGTTTTGGTGCAATACAAATGTTTGGTACAATACAAAAACTTGGTATTGGTACAATACAAACACTTTTGTTTTTGTTCAAAAATCAGTTTGAACAACAGTAAATTAACTCAAGACAAGAAAGAAAAAATCCAAAATATTAAGTAGTTGTGAACACCTAAGGGCAAGTTTTATTCTAAAACCATGATTTTAGATATATATAAGATGTTATTCTTGTTTTAAATTGTTAGATTTTTTTTAGTGCTTCTTTTTCCCTGACCAAGTGGTCAGATGATTAAGGAGTATATCTAGCATGACATATCACATGACAGCCATAACTGAATGACACTTTTTGTCATTACTTTTTTTCCTGTCCGTATAATATTTGATAAAAATAGATGGCAGAAAATAACTATAATCTTTCATCTACAGTCAAGAACAAAAAAAAAAGAATTGTCCTTTCTTGTAGGGATTAGGATATCAACCTACAATAAAACATATTTGGTCTCTAAAATTATTCAAATACACAAACCCAAACAGATTGTACACTGCCATTATTAATTAAACTGAAGCCAAACCAAAATGGAAAAACTTTTTTTGTTAATCTATTTTTAGCAGTGCCAGCCAACAACTGATTGCTTCACCCAGAACATGTATATGTTTACATGTTTCTGTGGAATATCATCTCTCCTGCCTGGAAACTAAGCAATGAGTGGAAAACTACATATACAAAGTAAAATACCAGTCCAGTGAACACCACTGACCTTTTACTTACTTGAATGGAGGGGACTTAAGAAGAAACCAGTTTAGCCTAATTTAGTGTCAACTGGTGAGAAACAAAAACTGCTGTTTTATACTTTGCATGTAAATATGTGTTTTACATCATACGCCGCATGTATCAAACTCAAGGACCAAATTTGACCAGCCCTAGGCCTTTAAATACATAATATCTCCAAGACAAGTAGCTATGTGCTAGTGATATTGATAATATTGTAATACTGATAAATATTTTATCAAAGCTGTTTTTCTCTACTGCCAAATTACATCAATATGAAATATGTTCAACATTAATCAATTTTAAGAAGTACTCATTGAATAAAGACAGGTGCTTATTACTATTTTAAGAGTTTAATCGGTAGTTTTACCAATAAATTTAGCCACATTCATAATCTTGATCTGGGCCAAATTGAAAATGAGTTTACCCTGCTGTACGTGATTTCAAATTGTTGCATGTTATCACCGTGTTTTATCTACACTTTACAAATTTACATATTTTTTGTTAAAGAAATAAATATTTAAAATATTACTCCAGCTATTTCAGATGTACTTTTTCTAAAAAAGAAGAAAAAAAAGTATCTATATTACGTATTTTGGTTTGTTTCGGAAAGCTTCATGCTTTCCTCAGAGTCGCAGACTGTGTTGACGTTGCTTTATCTAGTCTTTTCAGCATGTCTCTGAAAAATGGAGGCAAAAATAATTTATACATTTTCGTAAATAAGAGGACCCTCTTCCTCTCATGAGCTACTTCATGCTCCACCCTGTGTGAACGCTGGAGGCGGGCGGAGCTCCTTGGCTACTCGCAGCAGTGGGTTCAGGACGGTAGACTTCCTCCTTCAGTCGGCGAGGTGGAGGAGATTTGTCAGTGTCAGGACGGGTTCTGGGATAATAAAAGCAGCCATGGTGCCAGGCGTGTCCGGTGTAGTCGTGTTGGTCATCTGTGCCTCCATGTCCGTCTCTGTCTTTGGTGAGTGTGGCTGATTAAATTGATAAACCGTCGCCGCTTTCTGACAGCTGGTTAGCCGCAGAGGTTAGCTTCAGGCGGGGTCTCTCACGGCACACGTCGGGACGAAGCAAACCTACAGTCCCTTAATTAGAGGCTGACAGTCTCTGAAAAATGGTTATTTATTATGGAATTTTGTCAACACTAAAACGTTTTTTCTTTAAACTATTTGTTTCAGCAATCTAAAGGAATACTAACCAATATAATCACTTTAATATCGGGTTGGTAGTTGGGAAAAGCCTACGACAAAACTAACTTGTCGAACTTTTAAGCAAACTAATTTAGCTACAAAGTGGTTGTGTATGTATTTTATGTACTTATATTGTTTATTTAGCGTTCTTTTTAAAGAATTGGGGAAAACATTAACCAGAGCATTTTACTTTTACTGGAAAGGTAGGGGCCGCTTTCCCTATTTGTGATTGGATCCAATCCCCTGGCAACAGGATATATGTCACTTCCCGTCTGTCTAAGGCCAGAATATACTTCAAGTTAATGTTGACGAGTTTATTATAATAGAATTAGAGAAAATGTAAGTGTTGCGTATTTTTATTTCTTTTAATGAAAACTGAGTTGTATGTAAATGCATATTTATTGTTCTAAATTATAGTTGTATGTTAAAATAGGTTAGTGAAAGTAACTTTTCTTATTGACTGTTCTTATTTACGTCTGAAAGAAAATCAATCAAACAAACAAACAAACAATCAACATACTGAACCAAGCTTTCATTTCTGGTTGTAGTGAAGAAAATTCAAAGCACTATTTCCACTTGGAAACCACATCTGCTCTTTAAAATATATAATCTTCTAGCTTGAACAGCCACAAATTTATTTAATTATCTGTTTGTCTGCCTCGACATATTTGAGTTGAATTAAACCGATTAATCATTGTGTACGTATGAATGCGTATGTGTGGTTTTGGTTTTGACTCTATGAGCCCAACAAATGCTGATATAAAGCTCAGCCATTATCAAGTAGGCTATTTCAATGCACCACTTACATTACGTAGTGTGGTTATATTGGTAAAGAGTATACAATTACCGCCTGCAGCAATACTTTTAAATATTATGTTATTCATTGGAAGTCTCACGGAACTAACAATACAAAAATAGTTCCAAGATCAAAAGCAGCAATCCCATGCTTACTTTTAGTTTGTCTGAAAGTAAGCATGGTAAACAGCAATTAGAGTTTAACCCTAAAAGGTAAGGAAAACATAAAATGTAGTTATTTTTAGCAGTATTTAAGTCTAAGAACAAAATAGAACTTGTTGAAAACTCTCACAAAGTTTTGCATATCTTTACAGGGCATTTCTAAAGTACTCATTCATGTTTAACTTTTCCACTTTTTTGTCACACTGCAGCCACAAACCTCAGTGTATTTAATTTGACATTTTATGTTACAGACCAATACAAAGTAATGCTGAATTGTAAAGAGAAGATACGTTTGGTGATTTTTAAACATGCTTTGTAAATTCAAATCTCAAAGGTGTGGTAACCATTTGTATAAAGCTCCCCTGAGTTAGAGCAAGTTGTTCAGCATTATTCTCTTTTTTTCACTCTAATTGAAAAATAGATCAAAGTCAGCCTAGATGGAAAGTGACTGAACATCAATTTTCTTATTGGAAGGTAAACTTCATCCCTAAGCCAAAGGCTTTTGGCAGCCTTTGAAAGGTTATCTTCCAGGCGTGATCAATATTTAGTTTTATCTTCCTATGAACTCTGACCAGTTTCCCTTCCCTACAGAGGTAAAGCATCCTTACAACATGAGTCTACAATATAGATATGGTGTGTTCAGGATTGTGTGCAGTCTTGGTTTTCTGTCACTGCACACATTTTGTTTGCATTAGTGCCTAAAAGTTATCCTTTGGTTTGATTTGACCAGAGCACATTTTTCTGAGTTTTCATGTGTCCTATAATGCAGAAGTTTTCAAGTGTGGGAGAGCCATCGCCCATAAACATGATCATACTTCCATGTTTTTTGTTTTTCATAAACATGATCATACTTCCTTGTTTTTTTGTTTTTCATTTTGCTTGGTCCAGACGAGTGATCTCAAACTCTAGTCCTCAAGGGCCAATGTGATGCAACTTTTAGATGTCTCTCTGCTTCATCACACCTGGCTCCAGTATTAGCTCTTTAGTTCTAAGTTCAAACACTTTACTAGTGCAATTCATCATGTTGACTGAGTTGATTTCAGGATTCATTTTTTTCTTTCCTAAGCTGATTAA